>NC_138977.1:227428333-227700833 GCF_964341445.2 Mesoplodon mirus | reverse complement strand
TGTTTGATCAGAGTAAAAGGCTTTGCCCCATTCCGGACTATGGATTGCATCCTTGATTTTTCTTCCCTCCACCCGCCCCCCCCCCCCGCAAAGAAGGGAGTCTTTTAAGTATGTCTGATTCTTTTAATTAGATCATTACTGCTATTGTAATGTTTACTCCAGTCTAATCTCTTATGAATAGCATGGGGCTTTTTAACAGTAGTGGCGATGCTGCCCCTGATATCTTTGGGGAGAATACACTGAAATCGTTAGGTCTGAATAATAAATATGGCTGCCTTCACGGCCCCCCGCCACACACACAAATTGGTTGAAATCACTTTTGAAAAATACCACCATTTCTCAGGAAATGAGCTATGTGAAAGCCAGCACATACGCTGTGTTATGCGTGTACACACGTGCGGGCCACAGATAAACGTGGTGTAGAGCGTCTGTCTGTCTTTGAAACCTAGGAGACTTTGTATGGCAATAATCTGAAGGATTTGGAAAGAAATACTTGAACCTGCTGCTTGATCCTGATCTAGCAGCAGCATCACTGAGATCGCTCCCTTTCTCTATTGCCAAGAGGCTTCCTTTCCTTTTCCTTCTTTTGCTCTTTCCTGCTGCCATAAGTCTATCTATGACGCCCTTCTTGTGGCTTTTTTATTTCTTTTTCATGCACTCTTAACTTCAGTTGGATGAATCTGGGCCATCTCTGGCTTTGTCAGTGGTCAACTGGCTGCCTAGTGATGTAGCTGGAGTGCTTTGTAAACGTGCAAAGAACATACCAGGGAGCGCTTCCTCCATGCTGGGTCCCCGTGCCGTTAAGTGTAACTTAAGACAGTGATTTGTTTGTAAGAGCTGCTGCACATTTTTTTTAAAAAGGTGGCTCCTGATTTCAAATAAATAATTATTAAAGGAGGTAAATACGTTAAATGATAATTTTCAAAGGCAATAATTCGTATCATCGATCTCTTCCAATATACATATTGATGATGTGAGTAATGGTGGAAAGCATAGTTGATTTGTTTCTAGTGAAAAACAGCATGATTTTATGTGGGGAAACTTGAGCACTTAGGCTTAGGCAACTGGACAATTATGAAAGAGGCTGTTCTTAGTGTGTATAAGGTAACTTCCATGGCCTTGCCTCTTAAAGTATGTTAAATAATAAATAACTTATTAAAACATGTTCAATGTAATAATGGTCTTTTTCATGAATTGTTGTAAAAGAGAGATTAGAAAAGTAAGGGAAGCAGCCTTCAGGGGAAAATAACGGGAATTTCTAGCAGTAGAGTTGTGTAATGGTTCTATATTTTTAAAATGTGCCTGTACTCCATTCACAGTCATTTAAGTGCTTAAATAAGCACAATAAATGAAAATAATTTACTGCTTTGCAAACAGAAAATTGGGCAGAAAAGTAATTTTGAACAGCGAGTCGGCTTGCAATCTTCGATGATTTGGGACCCTGTAAAATGCAACTGACACGGCTGTTCATTAAGCTCGTCGTTATTGAGCCTTCTTCACTTTCATTAGCGATTAATTCAGACAGATATTTAACTTAATAAGGTAAGCAAATAAACAAAAAATCGCTTTCTGTGCCTTAAGGTATTTTAGACCCCTAATTGCTTTTGTGCACTAATTATCAAGATTAACACCTTACATTTTCTCACTCTGTTTCACCTTGCAAAAAAAAAAAAAAAAAAATGCCACCAGGGTATTTTGAAATCTTTTAAGTGGGAAGTGGGAAAGGGTTAAGGATTTTCCTTCCTAAGACAAAATGACCACCCACCAAAACGAGAGACTCCAACGAAGTTGTGCGTGGATTTTTTAAAACGTTAGCTGAGCGAGGAAGCCACACACATCTGTACCGAGAGACTAGAGCTTGAATGAAATTCTAAGCCAGGAAACGAACGGTCCTGTCACAGGGATAAATCAGACTTCGAGAAGGAGTTGGTGAGCTGTGTTTCGGCTTCACTTATCAGGTCTCGGGCTACATTTTTGAAGCAGCATTCATCAAAGATTCACTGTTTGGCTGTTGTATTTAACTCAAGTTGATATTAACTTAAGATCGGAGGTAGCTATTAACACTTGGCAATCAGTGACAAACCTCTTGCAGGTCCTTTAATATTTACTGTAATAATATTCATAATGGAGTCATTCAGTATTCATGTGGATATAATACGTAATTCCATTGTAATTTAGCATTAATTAATGTCCACTTATTGCAGCAGATTATAGTATAGGAAACAATTTCTGATAAGAGACACCAGTGTAATTTAAGGAGGAATCTGACTGTAATTTGAATAATGAGATGCATTGCTTCCTGTCGCCAAGCCTCTGCCCTCGCCCCCATCTCCCTGCATGCATGTGAACCCAGAGGGCTTCATACACGTGCACACACACACTCATGGGGTATGTGGAACTGCGTGGGTCTTTGTAAACATTCAAGTGTTTGGAATCCTTTTCTAGATCTTACTTGCAAATGTTAAAGTTTGTCACTCCCAGAGCTTTATTGCCACTGCAGTACCCACCTGAGTTGCAGATCAGTCTCTTTCCCAGAAAAACAAACAAAACATGGTTGTAAGACAGTTATCCTTTAATATAGAGGCAACTATTTTTTAAGGGACAATTACAAAGGGACTTTAAAAATAAAAGCAGATGTGCATTAATCTCTTTATCTATCCATCTACCCCCCCACCACCAATATCTATCCAATCTTTTTGCCTACCCACCTAGCTAACTTAAAACTGACCCTCCAGAGGGGCCACCTTGGAAAGCTAAGTGGTGAAGGTGCTGAAGTTGGACTTGGTGGCCAGCTTGTGCTATGCCCCTGAAATTACTCTTCAGCTTCAGATTGTTAATTGCTACTTGCTGGTGTTGTAAAAAGTCAGGAAGCTCCACCACCCCTCTGACTTGAGCTTGATACCATATTTCACTCTTTCTTGTAGCATTAGGGGATTTAAAACCTCCTTTTCCTTTAATTCTTTTCTTTCTTTAATGGGTGACTGGATAAATTCAGTGGTGGATTTTTGTGACACTAAAACAGCAGATAAGTGTATGATGCACTCCTGCTATGTGATTTAAAAATCCCTCACCATATGTTTTCTCACTGGAATGCCTCGTCTTGCAAAATTACAGGAACTGAAGCTTAAAAACACAATTAGGTAGTTTAAAATGAAATATTAAAGAAATACTGCATGTATTCCGATGCCTGCCATGTTTTCTTCCTCTCTTATTTTTTGGTTTTGTTTTGCTCTTGGAGTATTCAAAAAGCCTCCACTGTATTTGATTTTTATACTAATCATGCCCCATATTTTTCGGATTATGTTATATAGGCTGTGGTTAAATTAGAAATGAAAGGGTGAGCTACCAGACTTCTTGTCATAAGAGCGGCTTTTACATTGTTACAGAAAATGCAAAAAAAAAAAGGTGTTTTGCATTGAAGGGTCCCCTCGCTTATTCTGTGCTGCTTAACGTATATGAGCAGACAAGGAAAGCAATTTGTAGAAATGTTTTTTGCAATATTTTGAAAATTACCGCACCCTCTCCATCCTCTGAGGGGAAAATGAAAGAAAACTAAATACACAATACACAAATATAGTTGGATCCTAACAGCTTCCTCCACTCTTCCTGGCTTTCGGAGTTCCTTCTTACAAAACACGCACACATGTGCACAGGGGCGTGCGCACACACACACACACACACACACACTCGCATGCAGAGCCTACTTCAAGTTCAATTCCTTACCAAGTTATAAGCTGAATCAACTATTTCACGTGGTAGCAACCTAAAAACCATCTTCCACAATTCCCAGTGCCTTCCTCAATTGTTTAAAATGAAGGAAAAGGTAACAAAAAGCCAGCAGGACCAGAGTCTAAAAAAAAGGAATCAAATAACGGCTTGTAATCTCGCTACGTTTTTGTTTTCCCATTAAACTTATTTCAAATTCACTAAACATGAAAACCCAGTAAAATATTTTATAGACGTCTTGTTTCACACTGCTCAAAGCACTTGACTGAAAGGCTACTTTATGTCCTGATCCTGGCGGGCTGGAGTTTTAAGATAGAATTTATACTCAGCAAATTGATGAAATATTTCCTTTATAGGCTGTGGCTTTTTAGGTCCCTTGTAACTGCATCACTTAAAAGACTTTGCTATGGTGCAGGCACGAAGAATAATTTTCTGCATTAAATCTACTACCGTGCTTAACCGTTTTAATTTGCCCCCAAACTTTTGCCAACTGGAACGGGGTGGGGGTGGGGGGTAAGAGGTCAGAAAAGCCTGAGGAACCAGGATGGATGATCTTTTTGCATGAAGTCATTTGTTGGGTTCTTTCTAATGGAAGACGAGATTTCACTGTATCTGCTGGAGTCGCTCAGATGCGTTCCGTAAAGAGCAGATCCTACGCAAAAATCAATAGCATAGCTTATGCTCTTCATTTGTAGATAAGTGTATTCTTGAATGTCTGAAAGAATATTTGATGTGGAACTTAAAACAGGGCTGGAAAAATATCTTTGCCGTTAATTGCCTTTCACTCTGCGGTGAAGTCAGCCTCTTCGCCGAGGAAGCGGGGTTGAGGGCGCACAAGCCACCTTCTTCACGCTCTGTGAGGTGGGCTTGCCTCCTGTCTGTTGCTCCCCTGCAACCAGCCTTAAGGACTGTTTTTTTGTGTTTTTATTTTTTCTGGCTTCATTGGATGAACTGTCTTCCCGAGATAACAAATCTCCTTTTGCAGCACTTGGCGGAGTTTGGTTAGGGGCTACCTCTGAGCAACATGAACTTGGCCTTGCTGGTGTCTTACACTAATACCTTCCCTCCTGTTCCAAATCAGGGTGCTCGGGAAACAGCCTGGAGCCATACAGCTGATGATTTCACCAAATTTGCATCTTTTCAACAGTAATGGGGATGGCTTCCACAAATGCTCCCAGGCTCTAAATAGATGTTAAGTGGTTGTTTCTACTTCCTTCCCTCTCTACTCTCCAGAGACTTGCTTTCCATCCCAGCCTTACGTGGAGCCTGCTGGCGGCCAAGGTCTGCCTGGCAACCTGTCCCCGAGGCCGGCAGCAGGCTAGCCGGGCTTATCGTCCTGGCTGGGGTCCTCCTGGGAAGCCCGGGCACGGAGGCTGGGCGGGAAGTAGGGCTTGAAGAGAGACGGGGCTGGGGGTCTCAGGTGTGCCATAGGTGCCAGGAGGGGCGGGATGAAATGAGCTGAGCTCTGGAGAGGGCATAGGAGGACGCAGCCCCCAGGGCCAGGGTTCTGCCCATGACTGGTAGCTGGACTTGGGCCGAGGCCGGGGGGCAGATTGTCCCAGGGTGAATACTTTTTTAATGTGGTTTTGACTAAAAATAGGATAAAGTTTTGTGTTCTGAAAATGTACCAGATGTTTGTTCTAATTTTTTAACGACCTCCTGCCAGCCCCTGGGCCAGTCAGTTTGGCCAAGACTGTGAGCCTGTCCAGTGGGTCAGACCCGCTGGGCCCTGTGTGTAGCCGGGGCTTGATCAGAGTGGCAGGCTGGCAGCTCTGGGCCCCCAGGGGCTCCGGGTTGGAGGAGGACTTTCCAGGAGAGAATGTTTTGCTGGGTCTGGTCTACTTTCTGCAGCTGCTTAGAAGACTGGAAAAGCAGTGACCACAGCAAGCCCCCAGCCTCACTAAGGCCCCAGAACTTACTTCTCCATCTCCTGGGGCTGGAGGATTTGGGCAGAGCCAAGGTGACCCCTCTCCTTCCTCCAGGGCCTGCCTGGTTCTGCAAAGCTTCCCAATGGACCTGCTTCAGCATTCCCCAGCTGTGCAGGGTGGGGTGCAGGGTAGCACCTGCTGGGCTTCTCCAACAGGTGTGTCCTGCCGCCTTGAACGTGCCCCATGGACATGGCCTTGTCCTTCTTGCGAGCATCCTTTTAGGAGGCTCACATTTAGGCCTTGTGTGAACTTGCTTGCCCATTTGTGCTCTGGGAAGCTACAGAAAGTTCTTTCCAAACCATGCCTGGAAAAGTGTGTTTTTTATTGACATAAACAATAGCACTTGAGTTTCCTTTAAAATGACTCCACAGTGTATCAATCCTTCAAAATGGATTAAAAGTCAAAGTATTCTTAATTTTTCTGGAGAGCTGATTTAGGACAAAATTCATTTTCTCAAAATACAACTTTTTTCTATTTTTCAGTGCATGCAAATGTTTATACTCTAGATTTTAAAAATTGCTAAGTAACATTGGATCTATTCTCCTTTTCATTGTTTATGGAGTCCAAACCAAGAACAGTAGACAACCTATTCAAAAGAATTTACAAATGGAAAACCCAAACCAACCTTTTCCAAAGTTCATGTTTGTTTTGCAAAGATATAACTCAAAAGCTTAATGACATCTCTCTTTATAGAAAAACTGAAACAGATGATGGAGTTGAATCTTTCTTTCTGGAAGGCACATCCCATCATCGGCAAGGAGAAGAGTGGGAGGGAAGAGTATATATAATTAGACCCATTTCCTTGTTGAAACAACTGAGGGCCAAGCAAGGAGAAAACCTGGGGAGACAGAACGGTCTTTAATAAAACCCAGGCCTGTAGGTGCTGAGCAAGGCCAGCTCCCTGCTGGACACAGCGTTGAAGTTGTATCTGAAAGAGAGTGAAGCAGGGAAACCAGGATGTCCTCACGGGTGTCTTTAGGTCTGAAGTCCCATAATAGTTACAGCAGGAATTCTGCCCTCTGAAAAAATACAAAATAAAAACCATCATTACCACTGAATACACTGGATTCTTGGAGTTGCCTGGTCTTGCCATATAGTTTGCTTGATTGCTTGTGTATGATGAGGCCATGAACGGCATCAGAAGGGTTTGTTAATGATCTTCAATTTTCATCAGGAAATTGTGAGCCCTCCCCTCCCTCAAACAAAACAAAACAAACCCCGGGTTGCCCTGAAACAGCCCTCCCTGAGGGCCCTGGGCCATCTGCTCTTCTTTACCTGTCTGTAGTGACTCCACAGCCAGCCCCCCTCAATCACCTTGAATAAAATATTAAGCACAAAATTTAATAGCTTCAGGACAGTTCCTTTCATACGTGTCTTAAAATTCTCCTTTCACTTTATGTCAGTATATTTTCATCCACCAGCATAAAAGCTATGTCAGCAGAAACAAACCAAAATTAGAAGAAAAACAAAAACAGTAGACTATACTGTTAATAACAAGGTAAGATTATTAGCTACTTTCCTATTTAGAAAGTAGATTTTATTATAAATAGAACTTAAACATATAAATAAATTTTAAAAGCTCTTGATTTAATTCATGTAAGGAACAGTCATGTATATGTACATTTTTTGTTTGTTTTTAATTTGTCATATATGTTTATCTTTTTTTTCTTTATGTTTCTGTGAAACATATATTAGTATAATTTACAGCGTAGGCACAAATCAGTACAATGTTGTTTGTTAGCGCGCTTAGATGTAATACGATGCAGATATCATTGTACTGGAAGTTTACAGTCTTCCGGGAAGGTCTGTTAGAAATCTTATTTTTTCAGATGTGTCCCCCAATTCTCATCGAAGTTGTAGTTTTTGGCTTACACTTCACCACCACCATTTAACTTCTCTGGGAACCCCATTACTTTTGTCCACACTCATGCTCTGACCTGTGCTACTTGGAAATTTTCGAGATGAAGTCATTGCTGGTTTGAGTTACTGGAGAAACGTTAATTCATCCAGCTGGGCTGCCTCACCAGCCGTCCCGGCTCTCGGCCTTGACAGCCACCCTCAGTGAGAAATCGCACAGGAAGAAAGGGGGTGGGCAGAGGGGTCGGAGCCCACAAGACGGGGCAGTGGAGACCACTGCACCCGTCCTGCGGATGTGGCCATGAGGAGAGGGAACCGGATAAACTCTCCGGTCCGCAGGACCTTTATGAAAAACGCTTTTCTTTAAAATAGAATTTTAGATAGATAATCAACAAGGACCTGCTGTATAGCACAGGGGCTGCTAATCAATATTCTGTTATAACCTAAATGGGAAAAGAATCTGAAAAAGAATAGATACATGTATACGTATGACTGAATCACCTTACAGTACACCTGAAACTAACACAACATTGTGAATCGACTATACTCCAATACAAAATAAAAAATTTTTTAAACTAGAATTTTAGTAAAAATCCTGGGAAATGGTTAGTTAGTATATTATCAAGAAGACAACGAAATACGTATCAAGCTATGCTAGTGTGCATATTAACCTATAACTATATAATATACGATATTGTATTATTAGCAGGACCTGTTACTCTGAGCCTGGCGAGGCAGTCTCTTTGTTATAACAGAGCGGGCTGCGTGCATGCAGTTAAATTGCCCAGGCTTGGAACGTTCACACGCACACCTTTGTGCAGCTTTTTTTACCTTCCAGTTTCTGTGCAGGAATTCGCTGGATCCTTGCCCCCAGCACCTAGAGGAGGCAAGGGGTGGGGAAAAGAATGACCCCTGCCCTCCCCCAGGTTCTAACATGTCTCTGACCTCCCCACCCACACATTTACCACATAATATCCAGATGTCCAAAACCATTTTTTGAGAACTCTATGAAATTTGATAGAACGTGAAATGTGATAGTATATGAACTCAGTGACATACATTGTAAAACAGCCGAAAGTTCTGTACGTAAAAATGAAGCCGTTTTCCCTGGAGGTTCACCCCCAGCAAAGACCAACGCTGAAGGGTCTCACGTGGGAACCCGTCTTGGCCTCCCCCTGGGCCCTCCTCTTTTTCGCCAAGGCATTTTTTTCCCACAGGAGGTACCTCTTCTCCCAAAAGCTTCCTGAAGAAAGCATTTTTAATTCTTCGCTATGAAAATTGAGGATCTTGGTGAGGACCTTTTCCATGGACACACAATTCATAAATGACAGAAATCGTTCTCAAAGTCATGTCTTCTGCCCCTAAAACGAGCGCTTTTTCAGCTGCAAAACAGGAAGAAGCGTCCCTGTGGCCCGCACACCTGTCCAGCCTCACCTGAGCTGGTCCTCCACTGCGGGGGTGGGAGGCGGGGCTGGTATTCCTTCCCTGATCTGTCCCCACCACTGGGACCTCCTGCAGGACAGGCTTATTCACCTGTTTGTCTCATACCAGTGGTCCAGTTAATTTTGGCTGAAAAACTGCAGATGTTTGTAGTCTGTAATTTACAAGTCCAGATGAAGGCAGAAGTTTGCGGTGAAGATGCTCTTTGCTGTTATAGATGAGTCTCTTCCATGAGAAGGAAAACCTTGTAGTTCGTGAGGAGGTAGTGTTTGAGGAGGGTGAACCCGGAGACTTCAGTGTCTCCTGCTCCGTGTTTGAGGTCAGGGATGATACAGGAGGACCCAGAGCAGCCAGAGGGGGCCTCTCCCTTTCCTCATGGGTAGGGCGGCCGTTCCTCGGAATAAAGTGACAACTGCACGCTGGGTTCAGAACTGGCTTACGCTACACAGTTGTAAAAGCATAGGTATTCTTCACCTGGGCCTGTTTCCTCACCTGTTCGCAGGAGAGAGTGAAACTTTCCTCTGATTTCCACCCTGTTAATGAAAGAAAATGGAGGCTTTGTTGCCAGTTGAACGACATCAATGCTGATGGAGCTTTTTTCCTTCCCTGTTAGGCTAAACAATGGCCTCTTTTTAAAAAATCATATTACAGGAGTAGTACACGCCTGTTATAGAGCTTCTAAAAATGGAGAAGCTTATCTTTAAAATTATAATTGGCCGTAAGCTAACCTCCTTTTGTTAACACTTAGGTCATTTGGCCCGTTGTAATCTGTGAACTTAATGTATGGATACTGTCCTGTCACATATTGTTTGTATGCTGGCCTCTTCACTTCATGTTCTGTCATAAACTTTTCCCTATTTTGTGTCAAAAAGTCTTTGTGAACATCCTTTAAAATAGCAAATGCTCTTGCTAATGGATTTGACACCGTTTACTAAGCTGCTTCTTTATTATGGGATATTTGGGGTTTTTCTTTGTGACTAGACATTACCCTAAATTGAGCATCTTTGTGTATAAAGCTTGCCCTACTTACATGACTGTTTCTTTGGGGTGGATTTCAAAAAATAGAATTTCTGAATGAGAGGATTTGGTAGCATGCCTTCCAGTAGAATTTTCCTGATTCTCCCTCATCCATAGCCTGGGAGACTCATGCTCACTGTGTAACATTTCCTTTTTTTTTTTTCTTATCTATCAAACATAGCAGGTACATGCAAATAGTAAGCATTGTTTAATTTGAAATCTTTTTATTAGTTGTGATGTCAGATATTTTTTTCTCTATGACTGTGAATCACTTGTTCCTGTATGAATTGTCTATTTTGTTTTTAGAGAAATAGCTCTATTAGAAATCCCAGGATTCAGTATACATGCTTATGTTTCATAATACATCACTTGAGAAATTATTCTAATGGCCAACTGGTATTATTAAAAAGAGTTGCAAAAGTTTCCACTTGAAAAATCCACAGAAGTAAAGAATCAGGCAAAGACTGCTTTTCTTCCTGCTTTTTGTTTTCACTAAATTGCTTCCATCTCTTCTGCTTTTGTAAAAAGCATTAAGAATGCACCAGCGCCCTTATGATCCTGCAGACTGAATAAAGAAGAACAATATCACCCAGTCTCACCAAACAAATATTCCCATTTTTCCACAGTGGGATAACCTAATTATTGCCATTTATATGTTAACATTTTCACTGCTTCACAGCCAAACCTCACTGAGATAATATTCTTAGTTTCGGTTACTGTTTCGAGTATAAAAACCTTGTGCTGTGTCACTTTATTAAAAAGGATGTAATATAGGAGTGACACATAAAGCTGTGAAGATTGTTACTCAGAGAATTAAGAAGACCCTTCCAAGGTTGCTTAAAAATAAAGGTGAGGATGATACTTGTAATGGTGCCAGTGAGAATGCTGTGTTCTCTGATGAGACTTATTGAGTTTATAGTTTCTATAAAATTTTATAAAGTGAGAATTCTGAAAATCTTATCTTGATGATAAGTATTTTTGGTGCTCATGTTATCATCCAATGATACAATATGTATTTGCAAGGTAGACTCAGTCGTTTGAAAAAAGTTCCTCCTCCCTCTCTGCCCAGCCCTGACTATTCTCAGCAATAAACATTGATTTCAAAGGGCATTTTTCAGCTCGTTAGTGAGAAATACCTAAGTTACCATTCATGGTCCAGAGTCACTATTTTTTAAGGACCAAGGCATCTAAATAAGAAATTAAGATGTGATCACGTTTGAATTGAGGACATGAATAACCTTCTTCCTGTAGCTGTCATAGAGTTTCAGGAGACAACTCAGCTGACCTTGCCGTTGCTTTAGTTGCTGATGGAAAACCGAATAAAGTAGGCATTTAAAGGTTTGGAACTCAAGGTTATATTGTGTTTCAAGAAGCATTTTCATTTTTACTTTCTTTGTTGATATCCCACATCCTTTCCAGCCTGAAAGATGAAGAAAAATGGGAGAACCAGGAAGCAAGTGATAAATGCCAATTAACTTAGTGCCTATGTATTCCAAACATCTTAAATTTCTCGAAGATAGTGAGACACATGGTTAATAAGTTTTACTGGGCCTCAGAGGTTCTAAATTGACATCTTTAAAGGAAAGATTTCTGTGTTTCATGTTATCCCACATCCTAAGCAACATGCAATTATTGTCATTTTAATTCTGGGATTTGGACATAAGTCTGTGAACTGTTTCATATAGATGAAGTTTGCAGCTGCATAATAAATAAATGAGTTGCCAATAACTTCAAAATTGTGGAAAGGCACCTTCTTTCTATTGTCAATCATTTGTAGCATAAACTTCTGTGGTTGGAGTGTCATAATGAGTACATGCCGACTGTGCGGAGAGCTTGAAGTTCTTGGAGTGGAATCTTAAATGAGAAGATGCCCATTTCAGTCGTTATATTGACGAGTTCTGGGTTTAGCCAACTTATAGTTGTTATAGGCACGCACACCCATGCACACACACACACGCACGCTAACACCCTCACACACCTACACCAAGACCAAAAGCAAGAAAAAAAGCAACTACAAAGCATACTATAAAACACATGAACGAACAATATATCAAAGATACACTTCCAATATTCTTATTTTACATACATTTATAATGTTTAAAAAATCATCTTCACTTTTGCTTCATGGTCTTTATTCACATTCTGAACCTGATAAGTTACAATGTCAACTTAAGGCCTTTAAAATTCAGTTTTAATATATGGGTTAAAACTAATGACTTCACTCTGCTCCTACTCTCTCCCCCCGAGTTTTTTCTTGTGGGTTTAGGAAAGGCATGTTTTCCACGATTCCACCAGCACTCTCTCTTTCTTATAGTGAGTCTCTAGTTCTTTCCTCATTATGGGGCTGCAAATTATTTACTCTAGTTTTAAATTAAAGAAGCAAACAGGTAATCTGGCCTAAGAAAGCACAGTTCCAACTTCAGGAAGAACATGAGTCTGTGTTTCGTCTCTCTTTAGGTGCACAGCTGCACAGCCCCCATTTAACAGAAAGGCTGGGGCGGAAGGGCCCCTCCACCTTGCCTTGGTGCAATGCCTTTTAGTTTCATTAAATTACTGGAGGGCCAGTTACTTAAGCAGACTATTGATTTTCAGTCTGGCCCCTGTTTAACATAATTCTGTGTAGGCAACAGCTAACTCTGCATTTAAATCTAACACCCTAATGGAATTACAAGATACTGCTGACCATGGGCAAGCCCCCAGCCACCCATCCCATGCCACACCTCTGGGCAGCCTCTCCAAGACCCAGGGGATGAGGGGCTGAGCTTGCCTTCACCCCTCCCTGAGATGTGGGGCTCTTGTGCTTCTAGGTGTCCTTGATGCAGCTCTTTTTACCAAGGAGGTGGTTTGGGGGACTAGCCAGAATCTTCGGTGGCATCATACATTTTTAAAGCTGCTTGTACCCCTTGGCCTAAATGGATACTATGGCTGAGACTCTTTGGCTTGGTTAGCATTCTTTTGCTTCTGATAAATAAAAATGAGCCTTGTCTTCAAATTCAATCTTACTTCAAACAGGCCTCCATCCTTCAACCTCCATATATTTGGTACAAAATTTTGGGTGAGAATCGAACATCACTTAGCTGCATATGTTATTCGTTGGTAGTGGTGAGCACAGAGCATTTTGTAAAACATGTAATTCAGATACTTCTTTAATTTTGGTGGATCACAGTTTCAAAAGAGAGAATTTTTTTCCCCCTGAAATACAGAAGCAAAAGTACACGGGAATTTAAGTCATCTTCTCAGCCTGGGAGGAGCTTATGGTTGAAAGGCCCTCTTTCCTTATCACATTCTTTACCGCAGTGGTATAACCCACATACTCACTCACCGGAGTCATGGAAGGCAGATCACCCCAACAGTGGATGCTTGGCAGGTTTTCTCCAATGTCCTATGATTCTATAACGAGGGCTTTTAAAGTCTGTGACCCACCTTCCCTCACTTGGGCTGGACAATAGGATTACCCCATGTTCATGGGCTGGCCAGTCTGATTGCCCCTTCTCCCCAGAAGTAGGGGTGGATTTGCCTGGCTGGGTCTCATGCCCCTCTGAGGTTGGTGGAAGGTCATGGCAGGGTAGGTCCCTCCCTTTTCTTTGGGACCTAACCTGAGAGGCCATGTAGCCTGTAGAGCCCCTCTACAGGGGGCTGTAGGGAGCCCCTCTGAGGGTGGACCCCTCAGGGGAACAGCCGACTCTAAGAGATGGACAAAGAGGCAGTGAGAGTCTTTCT
The DNA here is from genome assembly GCF_964341445.2 of Mesoplodon mirus. Classification (NCBI taxonomy): domain Eukaryota; kingdom Metazoa; phylum Chordata; class Mammalia; order Artiodactyla; family Ziphiidae; genus Mesoplodon; species Mesoplodon mirus. The sequence continues at coordinate 227,687,145 of NC_138977.1, read as the reverse complement.
TTCTCCCAGATATGCCAGTTATGGACCCCAGTGACTCTAGGTCTTTGTTTAAGTTAAAGTTGGGGTTCTGTACCTGAAAGTAGCTAAGTTCTGTTGGAAACAACTGCCATCCCTGTGAAACATTACTGGTTCTCCCTGACTCCAAATCAGGTCAGCATTCTGCTTCCAGACTGAATCTTAAAAAAGAAAACAATGATAAAACAAAGACGCAAACAAACACACCACAAAACCAAGTACTGCGGGCAACAATCAACAATGCCTCCATATTTATGCCTATGGAAACCTCCCCTTTACACTTAATGTCGTGCGTGTATGAAGCTGGTTGATTAGATGTAGTTTCTCATTTTAACATTAAAATAACTTTCTTATGTGGTCAGTTCTTACTTTTGTTATACAGATGAGGGGATTGTAGTAAAAAGAGAAGAACCGGTACAGCTCATAGGGGCAGAGCTGGGGTGTAAGTGAGAGCTTCCTCTTGGCCACTTAAACACTCTTTCAATTGCTTCAAACTTTATCGTTCTATGTAGAATACCATGTACTCTGGTTTGGGGTTTTTAACTGTGATCTAGATGAGGTGTAGGTTTCACTCCTCCAAAACATTTCTCTATCAGGCTCACTAACTTACTGACACAATGATTAATGTGTATCTTAGTCCCTTCTGGCTGCTATCACAGAATACCACGGACTGGGTGGCTTATAAGCAAAAGACATTTATCTCTCAAGGTTCTGGAGGCTGGAAGTCGAAGGTTAAGGCATCCGCACTATTGGATTTTGGTGAGAGCCCCTTCCCGGTCCACAGCTGGTGCTTTCTCTCTGTGTCCTCAGGTGGCAGAGGGGTGAGGGAGCTCTGTGGGGTCTCTTTTATTTTTAAAGCCCTAATCTCAGTCATGAGAGCTCCACCCCATGACCTAAGCACCTCCCAAATACCATCGTCTTTGGGGGTTAGGATTTCAACATATGAATTTTGGGGGATACAATCTTTCAGACCATAGCAATGTAATAATACATAATAAAACAATAACTGATGTAAGATATCTTCTTACCAACTATGACTTCACTCCACGTCACTCTTAATAATTAGAGAGTGCATTTCTGTAAGTGCAAGTGGAAGAGTGAGAGATTGGTGGGCAAGTGCAGACAACAGAGAAGCCTTTTAAGAACTTTGGTCATTTATGGGAGCAGAGAAAGGAGGCAAGGATGGGAAGAGGAAATGGAGTAAAAGAGGCATTTTTAGCATGAGACGAGCTTGACCATGCTGATGAGATAGGACCCGTGGAGAGAGAAATGTCGATGGTCTAGAAAGACAGCTCGAGAAGACTGGGGGAAATTGCAGAAACGTAGGCAGCTGCTGACCCTGGGGAGATTTGCACAGAACTCTATATGAAGAAGTGAGGGCTTGGACTGGAAATTGCAGGCAGTGCATTGGGCTGCAGTTAACATATAAAAGGTGGGAGGGCGTGGAATCTGTAGGCCCATCCTCAAGGAAAAGGCCTTGAAAGACGGCCAGACAGAGTAAAGTCAACTAAAATAAAACAGTTGTTACATATATATTACACACATATACAAATACATACATATAAATAAATATTTATATGATAATATATGCTAATAATCCTGATAATACTAATTGCAATAAACATGAATGCCTCCCTTTAACTGGCTGTCTCTGTTGATTAACCCACTGACATTTGTTCTGGGCACACCGGCTTAGGGGTGGAGACTGTCTACCGAGACACTGTAGGTGTGTGACTGGCAGCTAGCAGAGGGGCTGTTTGATGAGAGTGTTCTTTTCTAAGAAGGGCCGGGTAGGGGGCACAGACCCAGCCCTTGATGAGGGTCCTTGGAATGTCAGAGGCTGAGCTCAGAAAGAAGAGGCCATGGCAGGGAGCTGCTGTGGTTATCTGAGGACCTCGCTTGTTCTGAAGCTGGAAGATCCGGGCCTCCTGCTCAGCCCAGCCTGGCCTGGCCACCTCCCTTCAAGCGGCTCCGTCTCTGAACCCCCGGGCCTGCTCACCGTCACCATCACGGTCAAGGTTGAGCAGAGGTCTGGCCACCACATCCAGGTTTGAGGCTCCTAGCAGTCCACATCTGCAAACCTCTAGTCTATGGCAAGTCCAGACACTCTGCTGCTGTCAGGGTTTCCCCAACAGCGGGACGCCTGCAGCCCAGCCACGGGGAGCAGCAGTTGGTTGAGGTTAGCTGGAGGGCAGGTGTCATCTCAATGCCTGGAGTTGACCCTCTGGACAGGGCTCAGCTGGGATGGATGTCTCTGCTCCACGTGGCGTGAGCTGGGCTCATGGAGGTGTTTACAGCCAGTTAGCAGGTTGGCTGGGGCTGGCTGCTCCGGCCTGGCCTCACTCCTGTGGCTGAGCATGAGGACAGCTGGGCCTCCCTCTTTCCACGCAGTTCTTTCCTCCTGGCTCCTCACAAGGCAGCAGCCTTCCAAAAAGGAGAGCAGAAGCTGCAAGGTCTTAGAGGCCAGAGTGGCCCTCTATCCATCAAAACACATCACCCAGCTGTCCCAGATTTGGGGAAAGGGTGGACAGTTTGTGGCCATATTTAATCTATCAAGCAAGGCAACCATCTCAGATCCAAGGAGATGGAGAGGAGACCAAGTCACGGGGGCTCCTGAAACCTGGCAACGAGGTCCCAGAGGTGGGCGGGGCAAGGGCAGGGCCTCGATGACAGACATGGAGAGGTTGCCATGGCAGTGTCCATAAACTTGCCCTAGAGGTGGGGTTTTCCTGATCCCCACTGTGCCTCTTCCAGTTCTGAGGAGTAAAGCTGGGCTTCCTGTGCCCAAGGAGAATAATACATTTGAATAAACTACACCAAATCCTGGTATTAATTTTCCACCTTCCTTCTCTAAAAACTCTCCATTTCCAGACTATAAAACTCTTTTTTAGAAAAACATTTTATGAAGGAAAAGCAGGTAAATGCCTTTTTGGAATGTGTACTTAGATACAATCCATTTTTGCTACACAGGATCCAGCCTTATAAAGAGATTTGCCACATCATTGCTATCTTTTTTGTTCATAAATATTTAATCATTGTGTAGGCTCCCTATCCATCCTATGCTGTGTGTTCTTGGGCCCTTTTCAATTTTATTTATTTGTTAAATTGATGGAGGAAACTAACCATCATCTGTGTATGTCTTTCTGTGTGCTTGGAATAAAGGAATGATTTGACCTTAGAGCAGCTCTAGGCAGAAATACAGATTTTTAAAAGATCCCCCTGTGGTAGATTAACTTTAAGAGACTTTTAACTGATATCCGGAAAATATCCTAGAGAATTCACACTAGGAACTGGTAAAAAAATATTTATCCTAAGTGTCACTAAATTGAATATCATTGAGTGATAGATGTGCGAGATTTGTAGGTTGTCAATTTGACACTAAATATCAAAACTGCAACATATTTCCATTGTTCCAATTTGCTTTCCATCGCATTTGTAGAGGAAGGCACAAAGGTAAGTGGGTCTCATTTTATTCTTTTCTAAAATGCCATTAGCAAATACTCATGGGGTGAATGCCAAGGCCAGCACAAGTGGGTCAAGCTGAATATTCCTGTGGTTTCTGTCTGTTGCATTGATGTGTGGAGGGTGACTCGGGGGGTGTCACATTTGGAAATGGCTTGGACCTTCTTTATTGGGGCCTCTGGTAATTTAGGGATTTAGCTTAAAAAGAATTGCTGCACCTGGAATCCTGTTCTCAGATGACCTCACTTGGCTAAGTGGAAATGTCAACAGTTTGATTGTGGCAACTGAAGAATGAAGGAAAGCCCAAGGAGATGTCCAGAAAGGGACGTACAAGTTACAGCCAGACCATCACTGTGTCCGAGTCCAGATGGGCCTTCCTTGCTGGGTACAGTGAGTCTTTCTTCCTCAAGATGTTTACAGAGGGTCCTCTTGGTCAACTGAGAAAGAAGTTTTCGGTGGCCTGTGTTGTGGTTCTATATGGAGACTACTCGCCAATCACCCAGCCTTTGTTTCTCCTTCTTCTTGGGCACACGTTTCATGTGCCTTCCTCCCCTGCAGTTACACGTGGCTGAGTCCTACCTGGCAGGTCAAGAGGAGGGACGTGTGCCATTTCCAAGCCAAAGCCACCCTGCTTCCAGGGCATCCCAGAGACTAAGGAAGGACAGAGACGCAAGACGGAGGAGCCCGTGACCCTCAGTCACCACGTGGAGGAGCTGTTGGCCAGGTGGGCACATCTGCTTCCCGCTGGTGTGGGGGGAGATAAAACATCTGTAGCGTTAGAACCGTGATACTTTTCGGGGTCTATTTGTTACCACGGCCTAGCCTACCCTTACCCTACTCCGTCAGAGAGGCCATAACCATGTTGTAGGTCACTGGGAATCACCCAGGATGATGGATAAATGAGATTCCCGAGTCCTGGTCCCAGAGAGTCTGACTTGGTCAGACTTGGTTTGGTATGGACCTATCCTTTCTATATACCAATTTAGGTATTCTAGTTCAGGAACTCTGCTACAAGCCATTCTTCTTGTAAAGAAAATTAAGAAGCAAAGACCATATGGATTTTAGTGGGAGAACATAGGTTGTCTGTTATTTAAAGGTCAGATTTCGATATGTCATTAAAATGGGGCCTTTTACACCAGAGTTTGTTTGCCTTTGTACATTACCACGCTCCTTTTATAAAAGAAAGAATTTCTAACTCTGCTTGGAGAAAACATTACTAATGCAACAGGGACTAAACAAAAAATCAAAAGGTTCAGGATGAACAGAAATTTCTCATATTCCTTCTCACCCCCAGTTCAATATTCCATAGGAATTTTTTGTAAATTTTGCTTTGCTTCACAGCCACGAGCAACATATATTTATTTTTGGTTTCGGATTTATTGACTTTCAATGTTGCTTATAAAATGATTACTACGAAAGAAGATTTAGTTAATTTTTCTCCCACTCCGCTTGTCCTTGCAATTTGGTTAATTCACCATTTTAAGCTCCTCAGCTGGTAATTGTTGACAAACTAAATAGCATAATTACATTTTTTTCCCATTGGAATTGCTTCTTGAGTGCCCACTCACCTTTTCCTCCACCCTTGCCCATTCCTCTGCCTCTCTTTCCTGCCATTTCTCAATTTTGTCAGCTGTCCTTTTCTTTTCTATTATCAGGGTTATAGACTTTGTATTTGGATATGGACTCAGTTAGCTTTCAGTGAATTTTATCTAAAAGTGGATTCAAAATATTTCAAAACCAATGAATACCACTTACATTGCTATGATTCTGGAAATAATGTTCACTGCAGAAATAAGTCCTCTGCTAAAATTACATTCCCTTTCCTGAATGTCCAGTTGGCCCCAAGTAGTTGTGCAAAAGTTCCTGACACTAAGATAAAATTGATTCTCCTCTTTTACCTTCAATAAATTCTCAACTTTTATCCAAGCTCTCAATTACATCATCTTATCTACAATTTACTTTTTTTTTTTTTGCTGTATACGGGCCTCTCACTGCTGTGGCCTCTCCCATTGCGGAGCACAGGCTCTGGACGCGCAGGCTCAGCGGCCATGGCTCACGGGCCCAGCCGCTCCGCGGAACATGGGATCTTCCTGGACCGGGGCACAAACCCGTGTCCCCTGCATCGGCAGGCGGACTCTCAACCACTGCGCCACCAGGGAAGCCCCTTTACTTTTTATTTTTAAGGAGGCCTCCTACTAGAGCCTTCTATCCTGCAGTTCTAATCTGTACTGTTTGACCTCTAGACCTAATTGTGCAGCTGTCAGTTTTGAATTTTACTTTGTGCTCTTCTCCCTGAATCTACTGATTTTTGGTCTCTCTTCTTGGTTTGTTTCCTTGTTATAATTAAATAACTCCCTATAATTTTGCTGGGGAGCTAAGCTTTCCATATTTTTACATGTCCTTATTCTGCCTTCATATTTGAGAGATAGTTTGACTGGGTATAGAATTGAAGGTGGAAAATAGAATTTCAGAACTTTGAAGACATTGTTCAATCAACTTCCAGCAAGCAATGTTGCTCTTGAGATATTTGCTATCAGTCTGGTTTCCTTTTCCTCTGTAGGCATTAGTCCTCTGATTTCGTGGTGATGGTTTTCGTATCTTATACAAATGATTGTGGTTGACACACTTTCAAACTTGAGACATGTCTTCTTCAGTTTTGGATAATTTTCTTTCATTATTTTATTCATTTCCTCTGTTTGCTATGGCCTTTCTGCAACTCTTATTTTTGGAAGTTAGACTAGTTTTACATCATTCCTGTTTCTTGACTTATTTTCAGTCTCAAATATTTTCCTTAGAAAAATCCTCAAATTTACATTCCAGTCTATTGCTTTAAAATAAATTCAGGAAGTATATTATATTTTTTAACTTTCTAAGAAATCCTTCTGGTTCTTTGTTCTTTCTTCATCCTATCCTGTCCTTGTTTTGTGGATTCAAGATCTTCTATCCCTCTGAGAATATTGATTAAAGTCTGTATATTAATTTCTCTTATTTTACTGGAAATATCTATACTTTTTCTAGAATCATGTTTTCTGTTTCTCTTGGCTTATATTCCTTGTTTGTATTGCAGAATTTCATCTGGTGATTGTGTTTGTTCTACTGAACTACACAATAATCTGTCTGGCAGATTTATCTGGATTGTCCTGTTATATGCTAGAGCAGGATGTAGCAAACTACTGTTGGGTGTCTGGCAACCTTGTTTTATATTAATTGGGAGAGGGGTCAGCTAGTAACTGGAAGAACTCTTGCCAAAACTTGAGGGGCTTATTTGGGGTCACTGATATCTGCATGATTGCCTGGTTCCTGCCCAGACTATTCATTTTCACTCTTTAGAGGAACATCATCAGGTCTTAGTAGATAAAAGTCTTGCTGCTAGGTCTTCTCCTCCTAGAGGTGGGTGTTTGTCAGAAAATTAATCCTTTTGTTTTTCAGGTCCTTTATCACCATGTTGTATTTAAGTCTGCAGGAGTTCCATTGGTACATTTATCCCTTCACAGCTGATTCACTCTTCATGTATTTTCTGAGCTTTGCTTTTTCCTGTTTTTCCAGCCACCACTTGATCTTTTTTTTTTTTTTAAACCCTGTCTTCCAGAAATCGGTTGAAATCTCTTACTTGCTGATGACCTCCCTGTATGTCTTTTCACTGTTGAGCATTATTAAGTATTTTAATTTTAATTAAAATTCCCTCTCAGGAAGGAGAAAAGTTGCACATGCACCATTTTGAATGGGAAGCTCCCACTATTTCTTTTTAATAATCTCTTTATGCAATATTTTCAGTGTTGTTGATTTACAATCAAGAATGAAAGCAAATCCAAGATAGACCCTCATGAAACTGCATGTGTTTATTTTGAAGACTCTATCTGACAAACCAAATTGGAGTCCTAACAGTTTATATCCAAGAATGTGAAAAGCTAATATGAGTTTTGAACAAGCGCTGGGGCTTGGGAGACCTGAGCTCAGTGCTCATGTGCGGAGCCCTTGTAAGACAGCAAAGGGTAGATCTTGCCTTTCTGTGGCTCACAGATTCTTCTGGGAGGTAAATGGGCTCAGGAGGTAGCATTACCTTGCGATGTAGATTATAATGAAAAATACAGCTTCTGCTGGATTTGTGTCCAAGATTCCCAGGCCCAACCTATTTCCTGCCTGATACCTGTTGTGTGGGGTGTGGGATAAGAGAGGCCCTTATCCTTTTCTAGGAAGTTTTAAGTTAGACTAGGTGATAAGCTCATTTCTCCTGTATCCTGGGTCTGCTGTCCTTGACTGAAGCCTCCTGCTCTACCCCTGTTTCTCAGCCCTTCACGTTCCTGGGTCATTCTGCCTGCTGTCTGTCATCGTGGGCAGTCGGGCAGCCATGGACTGTGAATTGTCAGTTGAACAGCCCAGACAGAAGGGTGGACATCCATTCCCCTCCTACATATTTTCAGGTTCTCACTTAGGCTTGGTAACTTCTCTTTCCTCCTGTTTCTATCATAGTTCCTCTCCTCGTGTCATATTTTAAAATCTCAGATACCAGCCAATTCTTGGGCAGAGTAGTGATGTCCACTGCATCCCAGGGCACCAGGCAAGGTCATGAGCATAAAGGCAGATGCAGACGATGGATCACGACCAAAAGAGGATGCAGGGCAAAATTTCCATATCTGGGAGCCAAAGTGGGCAGGTATCCCAGCTCTAAGTAGTAATATCAGGCCCAGGTAAGTAGGGAGGCATCTACACCTAACCAGGGAGAGGGCGGGGAAGGAGGGTCCCTGCTTCTGATGGAGCTGATTGCATCAGGAGCCTGACACTCTCCATTGCGTGTTGGGTCATGTCAGCCCTTCAGCTGTCTGCTTCACACCCCCTTCCTGCATCTCCTCAGAGAGCAAACCTGGATGTGTGAATCGCCATGGAGGTTCAGTTGATTAGCAGAAATGCAAGATGCAGAAAGACTTTGTCGTTGGGAGTCAATGAATGGCTCCAAGTGCCTCCCTCGACGTCCTGTCAGATCTGCTCTTCGAGGTGATTGATAACTGGGCACATTCTCCAGACGCTGAGCTTGATTTGTTCCCCGTCACATTGGTCATACTTGGACCAGAGTCTTTTGTCATTTGGGGGGACATGGCCTTGATTTTCTGGAATCTTATCAGAATAATAATCTTATCTGTAAAATCATAAAAATCTCAGAGAGACTGCAAATTCTAAACTGTGAGGGTTTGATGGGAGGGTTTAGGATTCCCACTCAGTTGATAAAAATTTAATAACTAGCTAGAATTCTTTTAAAAGGTGCACTTCCTTAACATCTTTTAATTAGATAATGAAAACAAATATATACAGAACTTTGTGCCTTTGATTATTTGTTACTTGTGAAGTTGCTGGTTCAGCGAGAAAAAATATAAGGACTTCATGTTATTGGAATTAATTACGTGTGAAATAGTCAATAGTAGCCATGAGGAATGATTAAATCCAGAGTCACAAGGAGAACTACTCACTCTTTGAGGCACCTAGGACTATACTGCAACGTTTATTTTCAACACTGAAAACATGATCATCTTTCAAAATGTCATAGAATGAATGAGTCCATAAATCCCTAATAATTTAAGAATAAAAATAAATATATTCAAATACATAGACTTGAAGATATCTAGAAATAAGTAGAAATCAGATCAGATGGCAGGTAAATGGAACTTCTAAGGACCTCAATTTTGAAAAATATGTTTATGGCATTAGTTTCATCACTGTACTATAACACATCAACCAAGTAAAACATGTGGAGCTGTGAGCAGTTCAGAGGTGACCAACAACTCTGGCCAAAATGCACCCAAAGGTGCAGGCCTTGGAGTGAGAAAACAGGTCTACAGATTGTGACATGGAGGAGAGGGGGAACTGGGAATTGAATTCACAGCCTGCCTTGTTGAATGAGAGTTGTGTGCATCTTGGGTAGGGGTCAGGCCACCTGCCACATCGTCTTCTTTCTTGAGCATGAAATTCAGATAAAATGAAATAAGGCCCATGGAGAAGTAAGAGGTAGAGGCTGGAACAAATGTCATGGGCAGGCAGGTGTGGAGGGTGTGACCTCAGTGCAGATCACAAAATTTGCTGCAGACCTCATGAGACTGGGCTTCCAGCCTGAGTGACACTTGTGTTGAAAGGGGTTTTACCCTCCCCCAAAATTGTGGTCCCCTTTGGAGTCCCAGCCAAGGGGCTGGGCTTGAACACTGCCCTCCAGTCAAGGACCGAAAGGTCCCATTCCTTCCTTGGTCCTATCACCTTTGGTCTTAACTCCCGAGGAGTCATCTCCAGGTGTCCCTGAAAGGATGGGCCAAGGTACCAGGCCAGAGCAAGTCAGCTAGGAGTGGCCCCACTGAAGGAAAAGAAGACCCTACAGAGGTGAAAACACTCCTGCTTATGGGACCCACAGGGGAAAAGTGCCTGCCTCTGTTTTTTTTTTTTTTTTTTTTTTTACGGTACGCGGTCCTCTCACTGTTGTCGCCTCTCCCGTTGCGGAGCACAGGCTCCGGGTGCACAGGCTCAGCGGCCATGGCTCACGGGTCCAGTCGCTCCGTGGCATGTTGGATCTTCCCGGACTGGGGCACGAACCCGTGTCCCCTGCATTGGCAGGCTGACTCTCAACCACTGCGCCACCAGGGAAGCCCCTGCCTCTGCTTTTAGGGAAACGTTTCCTTAGAGAAGAAAGAACTGAGTCCTTGCTAACAAATGAGCACTTCTTTACCCAGAGTCAGCTTGGGGACTGAGAACCATAAAACACAAGGGTCTGGAGCACCATATTAAAATGATACTCAGAAGTGGAGGTCTTTGAAATGCAACCTAGGGGTAGGCCTGTAGTCTGGTGACAAGAAGAGAACTTCATTTGATGGCCAACATATATCTTCCCTGTTGAGTTACTCTTGCTGGGATAAAGCTCTCTTAGATGCCCCATCTATCCGGTGTAGCCATCAGCCAGATCCACTGTACAGGGTCTGAGCTCTCCGCTGCTGGGCCTGATATTAGTCCTTAGAGCCGGGGATGCCTGCCCGCGTTGGCTCCCAGATACATGCATTTTGTCCTGCATCCTCTTTCGGTCATGATCCATTGTCTGCATCTGCCTTTATGCTCATGACCTTGCCTTGTGCCCTGGGATGCAGTGGACATCATTGCTCTGCCTGAGAATTGACTGGTATCTGAGATTTAAAAATAAGACGGAAGGAGAAGAACTCTTCTGTACAAACACGCTAGACAACACATCAGGCTTGAAAGAATGGATTCGAGACATCTCAATGGTGATAACCTATGCTGTTTGTCTAACTGCAACTTCCCACGCCCCAGACCTCTGGCAGCTGACGGTCAGTTGGGTCACCACTCGCATTAGTTCTGAGCACTCGAGGCTAATTCTGGTTGAGCCGTTGCTCCATGGCGGGGTCCAGATCTGACCACAAAGAGTTCACAAATATGATAGAGGGTCAAGATGAGGGCTATACGTGGCACGATAGGTTGAATTGCAGCGAGAGAGCTTGGCAACCTGTCAAGGGATGTGTGGGGAGAGGCACAGTCTGGTGGCTCGGAGTGTGTGCTGTCACTTCACCAGAGGGCCTTTCCAGTTTCGTGCGCTGCACGCATGTTTGTGGTGGCCCTCAAAACACACTGCTTCTGAGAATTAGACATGCCTTAAAATCGGAGTGTTGTTTTTTGTGCTTAAAAGAAAGATCATTCGATGAATAGAAACTCACAAGCAACTCTCAAGATGTCTTCATATACAATTTTATGTCATTTGGCTTTAATGTAGCTGATTATAGTAAATGATAATGAATTAAAATAAACACTGACCGAATGAACGGAGGGCATTCCGTGTGCCCAGGGCTGTGTCCAACCCTTAGGCTATGAAGGTAAATGAAAGAGTGTCTGTAATCCTCTAGAGGGTGAGACCCCTGGGGAGATCCCTGGGAACCCCTGGCTGGGCAGCTCCGGCTGGTCAAGGTAGAGTTAGGGGTGCAGACCAGGCCCTCCTCAGAAGTCTATTTCCAAATCTTTGTAAACATCTTGGGTATTGAAGACAGCTTCGAACTGTAACCATTCAGAAGAACAAAAGCCTTCTCAGTTCCTCTTCCCTTCCATATTCGCACATTCATAATAAAAAACTATTAAACAAAAATTTTCTATAATTCTGCATTTTTATTTTGTCTGCCCAGCAGCCCTTCTTTCTTTTAGTTATAATATCAAATCCTGTCCTTTGGGGAAAGTGCTCCCCACCTCTCTCCCCCGCATCCCCCAACCGACCGCATACCTTCTAGCCTTTTGCTTTGAAGATGGAGTGGCCACCTCCTCCCAGGGCCAATGGGATGGGTCTAATCATAGAGCCGTGGATGCCTGCACTTGGGTTTTCTTGTTGCTGTTGCTGCTGGTTTCGAACGGTTGATCTTCTCCCATTAGCCTGTAGGCTGCTTCAGAGCAGAGACCTTCTCCATCTTGGTCATGTCCCTGTGCCCACCACCTGGCATGTGTCTGGTACGTGGGGTGTGCTCAGTCGATATTTGTTTGAATGAAAGGCTGAATTGACTTATCGATTGAATGAATGAATGGACACTAGGCCCAAGCCTGGAACTTCCCTAGGACTTTTCTGACAGCCTTAGTGTGAGAGGTCTCTCTTTCTATTGGTCATAAAATTGCAAGGAAAGTAGCATAGGGCTTCCCGAGGCCACACCGCCCTCACCGGAACCAAGGGGAAGGGAGAACCTGGCGTAGGGAGAGGGAAGCTGTGCTGGGCGATGGCAAAAGGGGTCTTGAATCCAGCTGCCCTTTCAGCAACACCCCTTCCCTTTCCAGGAACATGAGCCGGAAAGTTCCCCTTTTAGATGGATGGGCTTTTGTCACAGGCAACTAAGGAAACCTGATAATTCAAGTCAGGAACAGAAAGATTTGCTGTATGGTGCCACATACTCGGATTTTTCTTTTCATTGCTAGAGATAATGTCTACCTTCTTTAAGCCTTTTTATAAAAGACCACGTTAGATCATGGGGTGAAACTGCTCTACAAACTCTAGTCTGATGTGAGTGGTGTCGGCTACTGGTTTTTACTCTGAGACCTTAGAAAAATCACTTAAGTTGAATCTGCATATTACATCTCATCTGTGAAACAGGCACACTTTGGAGAGATGGTGGCTTTGTCCATCCAGTTCCTTCCCCCTCACCAGCCCCTCTTCTCTCTGAATTTCCCAGCTTCTTACGTCCACACCATCCCCCAGTCACTGGACCGGAGGGAGGCCAAGGCCCTCCTCCTCCCTGCCCGCCTGTCCCGTGGAGTCCACTTCATTCCGCATCCTGCCCACCTTCCTCGGATGCTCTGGCTGCTTGAGGGGCTCAGGGTCAGAGATGCCTGTGGTACAAGGACTCGACCAGGCCTCTGTACAGCTCGCCTCCTGATGCAGAAATCGCCTCATTAAGCCTCTTCCCACCCAAAAATAACCTTCCTTGCATCTTGCTGTCCTCTCCAGTCGCCACTATGTTTTGTTTTTCTCGTTTCTGGCCAACTTCTGTGCTTTCATTCCTCACCTGCTGTTTCCTCCTGGCCCCACTGCAACTGGATTTCCACTCCCACTGCACCACCAGACCTAAAGATCACTGACGGTCTGCTGATTGTTAGCTCATGTGTGCGTCTGTGTGCACACGAGGAGGTATGTGCATGGTGTGGGGATGTGACTGTGGGTTTGTCCCCCTCGCGGCTGTTAGCTCTGTGCACCCACACTTTCAGGCCAAGCTGGATTCCTCCATCTGTGTGGAGCCCCCCCACCCCCCTGGGCCAGGGGCCTCCCCTCCCCCAGCCCACGATGGGCGCTGGGTCCCTGACTCAGACACACTGCATCGTTAGTCCTGCTTTGGCCCTTGTCCACCTGACTTGCCATGTGCAATGTTCAACGCCGGGGACCATGCTTCTGAGACATGGTTAAAAAATAAATGCTCATCCGGGGCTTCCCTGGTGGCGCAGTGGTTGAGAGTCCGCCTGCCGATGCAGGGGACACGGGTTCGCGCCCCGGTCCGGGAGGATCCCACATGCCGCGGAGCGGCTGGGCCCGTGAGCCATGGCCACTGAGCCTGCGCGTCCAGAGCCTGTGCTCTGCAACGGGAGAGGCCACCACAGTGAGAAGCCCGCGTACCGCAAAAAATAAAATAAAATAAATAAATAAAAAAATAAATGCTCATCCTGTGTTTATATCCTGTCCTGAGGTCTGGTTGATGTCTCGAGTTTTCAGAAAGCTTTAGCACTTGCAGCCAAGGCATCCAGTAAAAACTTCCTTGTTCCAATCAAAATCTGTGGAAAGAAATCGGCCAAGCTGATCCTCTTCCCACGAGGCCCAGGCGAGGGCCTCAATGTTAATTGCATGGAGCCTACCGTAGCCCCTCATTTTTTTCCTTTATACAATAACTAATATGTAAACTATGATTGCACTTGGAAATTACTTTCACTTAAATTCTATTATTGAGGCCCAGCACGTGAGAGAGCTATAACCCACTTCATTAACAGACCAATCACGCCGGGTGTTGGACTGGTGCTTCTTTTCTAAATGAGTCACACTGGAAAATATGACATATGACTCGGCTGATGGTGAGGCCTGGTGATTAGAGCAATGGTGAGCACATAATTAAATGGAAAATTCAATTCTGGCGCAATGGAGAAAAGTAGAACTTTTGGACTGTAATAATAACAATTTTCATACCTATAAAATTTACCCCTGATGGGTCTCCTGTTTAATAGTGCCAAGGTTAGTACACACTGATGTGATGTGATAGCTTCCTTTTCTCCAGAGGCAGTTTGACACACATCTGCTCAAGTTCATCAAAGTTATCATCTCAACGGACTCATTTGACAACACAAGGTCAAAGGTCAGTGCTGGATGTGCCTCGTATGGGTCAGCCCTGCTCAGAGCTGGCCCTTGGGCACTAACAAGCCTGGAAAAGGAGATGGATTTTCTTCTTCTATTACATTTTTCCATAGTGAAGTCCATGGGCCCATGTCTGGCAGCACAGAATGCCAACAGACAGGAAATGAGCTGGGAAAGGACAGTGTGCTGGGCACCAGGAGAGTAGGAGGCCCAGAGGAGAAGAATCACATAACGGACCCACATACAGGTTCAAGGGACTCCATCTTCACCACCCGGAGCTGCTCGGACGACACAGCTGATGCGAAGAGTCCAGGGTCCAGCCCAAGTCTCTGCAGGGGGTCTCCAGCCGGCTCCTGCAGCCCTGCGCCTGCTCAATGGCTGAGCAGCCCTCGGCGGGGAGGGGGCGTGCCTGGTAGAGGGATCGTCCCCCTCCTCCTTGACTTTCAGCTGCCCATACGGCCCACCCTTGACCCACACTCCCATTTTGAGCATCACCTCCTTCACTGCTCCCCAGTCTTCAGGAAGCAGGAAGCACTCTGTCAGATAGGCCTCGTTTATGGAAGTGGTATTTGCTGGCAGGTTTCCTGGAGAAAACAGCGAGCTGTTCGGAAGGTATGGAGCTCACAGCCCCAGGTCTGGCCCACCTAGCTCCCCAGGGATGGGGTCCCCTTTGCCCTCCCTGACCTTGGCTTCTGTAACACAAGCTCTAATTTCTGGGCAGCTGCGGTGTGGCCACCTTCCCCTCGGCCGTTGGTGACCCCACGGGAGGCCCCGAGCCTCTGTCAGATTCCAGCATGGAACCTGAGACAAGGGGCCGGCCACCACCCCTGCAGGCTTGTTTGCCTGGGAGGGTCTCCCTCCCGGCCCCTCGGTCACTTACAGCTGAGGCCACTGGCAGAAAACGTCTGTCTTGTCCTGATCCATTGACCCTAGCAGGGTGTGCTGTGGAGATTCAAGCCAGATGTCCAGCCCTCACCCAGAAGCTGTCCTGGTTGCTGAGTCTGAGTGAAGAGACCCACTTCCTCTGCTTGTGTTTAAACTTCTCTCCTGGCAGTGGAGGGTTTGAGTGCCCCAGCCAGCACCTCCCTCATGAAGCCCCTCGGGATTGCTCCCATCCTGGATTAGTCAGTCCTGCTGCTCCAACGCCCTGAGCACTTCCTTCACACCCTGATGTGATCTGATATCTGCATTTTTCCTGAGCTACAAGTGATCTTTTAGAGACCAAGGGTGGTACCTAACTGGCTTTCCTGCCTTTTTGAAGACTGAGGACAGTGGGCAGTGGGTCGGTCATGGGCTTTGTAGCATACGTCCTTGGACTTGAAGTAGGTTTCCCACTAAGTAGCTACATAAACCTGGTAACATGTTTCATGTCCCTGAGCCGGCTGCCTTTTCTGCAGAGGGACAGCTCAGGGTTGTAGCAGGAATGTCCTGATACATCACCATGAAAGCATCGAGGGCGCCTTCAGCATACAGGAGCTGCGTGCGGGGGTGGTTAGTGCCCTTGACCTGAATGGGAAAAGGCTGGTCCCTGATCTGAGAGTGACTTGGGTCCAAGGCAGTGTGTCTGGGGAGGAGGCTGCTTCCCCTCAGTCTGCCTGCTAAGGGTCCACCTTTGATGTACTGCCCTCTGGGGAAGGACCACTGTCCTGGGGTCACCTGAGAACTGGGCCAGGTACAGCACAGCTCCCCCTTGTGAAACCCAGGGGTGCTGCAGGGAGGATCCCTCGGCGGCCAGTTTGGGGGATGCAGTGTTCTCTGGGAGGGGACTGCGGTGGGAAGTGGCGCCTGGACTTCGGGGTCATTCCCAGGCTTCAGGAGGCTCTCAGCATCACACGGCCCTTCCGCCGTGAGACCTGAGTCTTGGGTCCTTCTTGTCGACCCTTTCATTTTACAGATGGGGAAACTGAGGCCCACAGGAAGTAGTGGCAACATCTGGTGGCACATCTTTGGGCAGGCCCCAAGGTGAGAGCAAGCCCTGGCCCAGTGTCTGCACCCCACAGGCACTGCCCCAAGAGGTGTGTAGAGCCAGACGGACTTTCCTATTCATCTCCATTCCTCCTCCTTCATTTTTGAAAGAGTGTCCTAGAACTTGTGGGAAATGCCTTATCCCCCTGTTTCCCTTTGTGACCAGCCCTCTCAGTGCCCTGCTGTGTCCCAGGACTGGGGCTCCAAGGCAGTAGTATGGCTCCTGTGAGATGCAGATGCAGTGGCGAGAGAAAGAGCGGATCCTTCTGGAACTTTCTTGATAGATCCGGGCAGGGTCAGCACAAGTGGGCTCCCTCCTTGCATCCCTCTTTGCAAATACTAAGGAGAGGAGGCGTGACCACACAAGCATGGGGGATGCCCTCCCGGGCTGTCAGCCCATTAGCCCCGCTGCTGGACCTCTCCTCTCAGCCTGGGGAGCTCTCACCCTCTCAGGGTCCTATGAATAAAACCGCACACTCCCTTGTCCGTGGCATCCAGGATGGCCTAACACGCACTCACTTGAACTCATTGGGAAATAAAATGGTTCAGCCCATCAATACTCTTCAAGAGAGCTCTCCAAAGATGAGATCAGAGGGCCAGCAGCCTGCACACTGCTCGGGCCGGTGCACGCCTGGGGAAGGACCTCCCGGCTCTGGCTTTGAACCCTCCGTCTCCCAGGTCCCAGAGCTCCCATAAGGTGATAACTTATTACAGTTGAGTGTTTTCAATTGTGCATATGGGGGAGGGCATCAAAACAGAGGAGCTGAAAATAGCATCTCTTAAAGAAACCATCTTAAAACCAGGTTCTCCTGATTTGAGTTTGAAAAAGTGAAAGGAGCCAAGGTTTGCATGTTTTCTAAACATACAGGTTCAGGTGGACAAACCAGTCTTGCCCCTGGGAAGGTTAAAGAGTGAGCCCACTAAGACCCTCATGGCAGAGTGGGCAAGGTGCCGGCATGAAGTGACCCTCTGGGTGGGTCCAGAGGGGCCCACACACATGTGCAGAGGCAGGAATGGGCCAGCACTGTGGGCACAGAACTTGGCCTGCCACCCCGGCCTGCACTCGTGAGGATTTACCTTCCAGGCATTTCTTCCTTCCAGAACCTCCAAAGCCCTCTGAGGTCATCCAGGTAAGAGCCCTTCCTGACCTGGCCTGGCTGACTTTCTCCCCCGCCTCCATTCACCTTCCCAAACTTCATCGTCCGTTCCTGGAGACAGCCCACTCACACCTCTGTGCCTTTGCAGGCGCAGGTCCCTTGCCCACAGTGTCACCCACCACCTTCTCCTGCACCCGCTTCCCGTGGGAGTCAGCATGGGCCTCCCTGCTTGTTGGGCATGTCCTTCCCCACCCAGCCAGGTGTCACTCCTCCCAGTAACGTTTCCAGCCCTTCTGCCCCATGGGGTAGGGGACAGAGCTCAATGGCCCCAAGCACCCTTAGGATATATTTCCTACCCTTGACCTTGACCATGAGCTCTTTGGGCAGGGACTATGCAATGTTTATCTTTGAATCCCCAAGCTTGGATGTGCATTCCCGTTCAACAAGTAATGGTCAGGATTTCCATCCGGAGAAACAAAATATGATTCTTTTTTCTTTGAAAAAGTGGGTGGGAGCTAGTTGTCCTGATTTTGTTTATTTCCCTTGGTCAAACCATACAAAAAACCCCTAAACTCAAAATGAAACAACTTCCATTTCAGATCAGTTTCTCCTCCTCTAACATGGTCTATTTATTTTTATTGGTTTGTTTCTCATTAAATCCTTCAATTACTCTGCCATGTAAAATGGTGAAATTATTGGCATGTGCCACCTTCATCATGTATCTGAGTTTGCTTATTACACTTGCAGAAAATGCCTGAACGGTATTTGGTTCTGTTGTGGACTGAGACAGAATTAATAACTATTATTCGGTGTTTTTTTTCCCTGAGAAGCACTGCTTTTCTTGATTGTTTTTTACAGTTGGATTGGGAATATTGATTTATTCACCACTGTTACAATAATTGTATACAAGGAACGAAAAATGCGGAGGTAACATTTCATCAGCTCCAACAGATTAATTAGTTGTAGTAGATTAGGCACAGTGTTGCAGGGAAGATTTGCATTTAGAGGAAGAAAAAGTTTCTTCTTCTTCTTTTTCTGATCTTAAAAAAGCCAAGAGAACTTAATAGAGATGTTTTACCCGAAGCTGCTTCTCTTCTTAGTCAATCAGTATCTCTGATGAGCCTAAAGGAGCAGTGTAAATAGGACCTCTGCCTTCTGAAAGAAAACGTTTGATGGAATTATTGGGGAAAAGGCCCTGCAAAACCAAGAGAGTTTAGGGATTCCCTCTTACAGAAGAAATGTTAAAGATTAGGAGAATTTGAGTATTCCAGTGCCCCAACAAAAGTTCCTTCCACGGATTTTGTGAGGGTTCCGCTATTCAAGAAATAATAAGATCCTTTTTTTTTTTTTTTTTGCGGTACGTGGGCCTCTCACTGCTGTGGCCTCTCCCGTTGCGGAGCACAGGCTCCAGACGCGCAGGCTCAGCGGCCATGGCTCACGGGCCCAGCCGCTCCGCGGCATGTGGGATCCTCCCAGACCGGGGCACGAACCCGTGTCCCCTGCATCGGCAGGCGGAATCTCAACCACTGTGCCACCAGGGAAGCCCGATCCCTTTGTATTTTAATAATCAAACCCCATGCATCATAGTAGTTTCATTTGCATTTATTCTACCAAAATGTAAAACAGCTTGAAGATGAGAAGAGTTCGTTTCCTCCTCAGCTTCTCGGACAGTAAAACCTTTAAGTATCCTGCACACAAAAACGTTAAAACTAAAGGCAGCTGAGAAAGGCGCACTGAAGTCTGGGCCCCTCCCACGTTCCTGATCCGAGTTGATCTAAGTGAACGAGAAGCAGAGCTTCCTGGAGCTGGACTGGAGGCTTTAAAGAGACCCCTCACCCCCGACCTTTCCTGCCTCTGAACAGGAGGCTCCGCTCCCCCTCCGATGGACCCCCATGGGCTGCGCCTCCTGCATCACTCTTGTGAAAGGCTTGGTTTATGGCAGGAGGCACGTGAAGAGGTACGAGCCTATGTCTGATCCAAGATCCAGGGAAGGAAAGTTAAGGTGGGGAGGAAAGGGATGGGGAGGGCAGGAAACAAAGGGAGAGGGGACAGACACAGATTGCGTGAAGGCAGAGAGGGGAGGACACTCACGTGGGTCACCTCCATCCCAGAGGCAGGTATCACAGGCCTCCTGTGGGAGCAGGCTGCCAGGTCCAGAGTGAGACGTAAAGTAAGCACAGTGCCAGCTCCCCAGGCTGTAGACTTTGATGCAGACCTGCTGGCAGGGGAGGTGGGCTGGACTGTCCTCCTGCTGGGTGGCACGTGGGAATCCAGGGTGGTCAACCCTAAAGCAGGATCCCGGCAGCTCCATTTTCCAGGGACAATGCCTTCATCATTGTTTGTACAGGCCCACCAGGGAATTCAAGCAGGGGTGGGGAGTATGGGTGGCTTTGGGACTAAGGTGGAGGCACTTACCAAACTGCTTTGGTCACTTTAGCCTGGCTTTCTAGACACAGGATCTCCCCAAGGTCAAAGCACCACGTGCCTTATGAGCTAGACTTCCAATTTGTTTCTTCTCTCTGCTCCAATGTAGTTTGTTGGTTTTTCTTTTTATTTAACCCCACACTGAGCATATCACGAGAATACTTTTAAAACAAAACTTAGAGTTGGAATGGTCTTAGGGATATGTTGAAAAGTTCTGTCTTTGGTTGGATGTTAGTGGCGTGACCCCGAGAGTTGAACTCCAGATGCCCCAGCAAGAGCCCTGCACACTCGCATGTCAGAACTGCCATCGGATGGTCACCAAGAACCCCAGGGCTCCTGCCCAGCTCCCTGAGAATGGTCTCCTCCATGACAAAGCTCAGCCGGGATGGGAAGTGGGCATCTCAGCACATTTTGACCATTGTTTGGACAGAGACACATGGCCATCTGCTAGTAGCAGTTTTTGAAGTTTCCTTTAAAAGGAAAAAACCAAGATCCTTCCACACAGATGCTCTGCGTGGGGTGGCCTCCACTCTGAACCAATCAGTAGTTCTGAAGTCTGATCCCGAATCATGAAACTTTCCGCCAACTTTCACTTTGAAAAATTGCAAGCCCACAGAAAACTTTAGAGAACGGAACAAAGAACCTTGTCCATCCCTCACGTAGGGTCACACATCTGTGTGTGTGTGCGCACACATGTGCTTTCTGAATCCCTTAAAGTGGTAGGTATCACACCACTTCACCCCAAATACTCGAGCACAGATCTCCGAAGAGCAAGGACACTTAAACACAACCCTGTATCTTACTGGAGAAATTTAACATTGATATAAGAGATCGAATACCCAGCATTTAGTCGGGCTTCACTGATTGTTTCAATAATATGAAATCATCCTCACCTCAGACCTAATGGGGGATAACAGTGCATTTGGTGGTTATTAACTTTTATCATTGTAAAAGAAATAAACATTTTATTAATTTAATTATGAACTATAACTCACTAAATACATAATAGGTGTTTCAAGTCTGGTGATCAGTTACTGTTTAGATAAGTCCTTCCCTTTTCCCATTTGAGACTAGTTTGGGGCAGCTTTACGTCACAGTAGGTTGAATTTCTTCTGTGAGCTTATTCATGGGGTCCCCATGGAGAAGAAGTCTTGTTGTCAGGTGAACTTGGGAACAGGGTGTATTATGCTCCCCTCTTGGAGAGCGGCAGGCTCTCACATAAATAAAAGGTGCAAGAGAGGCTACAGGAAAGTGCCCTCTGCAGCTGTGCAACTGTCCTCCACTCTGTCTGCCCAGGAGCCCGCTCTTGGCAGTTCCTCTAGTGCCAAGGGGCACAGCTGCTAAGGGAACTGATGCCTAGTGCCAGCTAAACCGAAGTCCGCTCAGAACACTTGCTCACAACTTTGCCAGAGTGATGTCCTAGGCGTGCTAACACGTGGTTTTCTCTATTTTGCTGAAAGATTGCCACGATGGAACACTGTCCATGGGAAGAGTTAGCAGGGGGCCCTTCTCAGTGATAAGGTCTTAGTTCAGGACTGTCTGGCCCTCCGGAGTGTGGGGTGCACCAACCCAGGCCCACGAGGAAGTCATGGGGGTGGGTCCTGGGACACTGGAGGTGGGAGGGTCGGCCCAGGCCACCTGAACTTGGGCTCGATGCTAATCCGTGGTGTGGACCGATTCTCATAAATGTGACCCCAGAAGGTTTCACAATGTTGTGTAGAGCAGAACCCAGAATCAAAGAAATTCCACCCTGGAAGGAGCTGGACCCTGTTCCACCAGGCACAGCATCCCAGTTCATTTCATTTCTTGATGTCCATCGACATCCCTCCTTTTCTGTCATAGGTTCTCATAAATACTCGAAAGTTCTCCTTCTTCTATATAGGTTTATATGTGTCAAAATACGCAGAAGAACATAATCTGCTTAAAATCCAGCTGGAGGACCATGGACTGTGCAGCTGTCCAGAAAAGCTCTGAGGATGGAAGGAACGGAGACAGGATCCGTCAGCTCCATCAGGTAGGCTGTGGCCAGGGTGGCCGCTGGGGGCACTGCACAAGGGGGCTGAAGACACAGCCCTTTGCTCCAGATGGCTGTCACCATTTGCCACCATCGTGACCTTGAACAAGAAACTTGGATTCTTGGAGCCTCACTTTCCTCCAAAGGAGAGAGTGATCCTATCTCAGCATGTTGCAAATGTTTGGGTAGATATGTAGTGATCTTAGCACTGCATGGGGTGCCTCAGTCCCCGGCTGTGACGCACCCAGGCTGGGGGTATGTGCAGGCTGCCAGACTCTGCCGGGTCTAGAGCTGATCACTCCTCTCTGAGGGGGCTGTGTGGCCCCCCTCTGTGTATCCAGGGGCTGGACAAGACAGGTGTAAGGGACCCCTAGCACTGGGATTCCACAAAATTCTGTGAAGGCGGTTTGAGGATGTCCTTGATCTTGTGAGCTGGTCTTCCCCTGAGACTCCTGCAGTGTTCTGTGCACATGGCCCCTTCAGCAGCCGCTAAACACCCTGGCTCAGGGCTGCTGACAGTGGATGGGCTGGGGTCTGCCTGGTGTCCCACCTGAAGCCCCGTTCCTGACTCATTTGGTTGCCATAAGAAAGATCCGACCCATCTCAGAGCTTAACATTTGGGATGTAGAGCTTCCTTCTGGACAATGGGATGAGGAATGCCCAAACATCTTTCCAATCCTTTGGATAAAATGAACAGATGCTGATTAAAGCATTCTTCATTGACATGACAAGTCATTCACATACCCCCTCTGCTTCTCTGCAGAACCAAATAAAATTATTCCAGAGCTCCCCAGTACAGAAGAGAGGGCTCACTTCATTTAAGACCAGGCCTCACAGTGAGTCCTCAAGTGAGGCTGGCCTTCCGGATGCTGGCACCCTCCACGTGCTGCCAGACAGACTCAGCCCATCATCCTCAGCTGGTCATCAATATCTTTCTGGTGCCCGCTGGTCCAGCATCTTGACCTAGACCCTGGAGAAGGGTTTGTTTACTAGCTTCCTGGGTGCAGGGCTCTGCTGGGGACTGGAGTGAAGTCTGGAGGATCTACAACCACATCCTTAAAGGTCTGCCAGCCTTTATCCGTGACATCCCGCCAGGAAGCATGGGGTCCTCAGAGTCCACGGACCAGGGCTTCCCTCCCGCCTCTGTCACTTGGCAGCCATACCACTTTGATTTTTTTTACTAAATTATTTTCCCAAATCTGTTTTCTTTTGAGTTAAAGAGGAAGAGACCTGTCCTTACAAAACTACTCTTGGTCTAAATGAGATCCGTTTGTGAAGTTGCTGGCGCTCACATGCTGTTTAGTAAATGCGCGTTCCCTCCCTGCAGCTCGCGTGGTCACAGATCAGCAGATCTGGTGGAAGAAGACAAGCTGTCTGTGCCACTGTGGACCCCGCAGGCCTAAGACAGGGAGGCACCGCAGGCCGAGGGCACCAGCCTCGCTGAAGGGCCCTCGTTTATGAGATGGAGAGCCCAGCCAGGCCCCCCTGCCCCCTCACAGACTGGCCCACACACTAGCGACTCTGAGAGGCCACTGTATCCACATGGGCTGAGCATGTCTCCACTTCTCTGTAGAGGGGATGCTTCCACTGCTGGCATCCTCGGTTTGAGGACCCTTCTTGTCAGTGGGGGAGGCATAGGTGGAAGTCTATGATAGAGAAGATAGTCTTGATGGAGAAGAACCAGCCCTCTCCCATCACTTCTCAGTTGGACAGAGGATGG
Source organism: Mesoplodon mirus (assembly GCF_964341445.2). Taxonomy (NCBI): domain Eukaryota; kingdom Metazoa; phylum Chordata; class Mammalia; order Artiodactyla; family Ziphiidae; genus Mesoplodon; species Mesoplodon mirus. The sequence goes on along the minus strand of NC_138977.1, from coordinate 227,663,605 downwards.
GAATGCAGCCCAGGGCCCAGGGGGGCCGCTCCTGGGGGCATGTGAGGAAGGAGGGGCTGAGGGCAAACCAGGTGGAGCCGGAGTGACAGGCAGGACACCAGGAGGATCCGGCCTGGGCTGGGTGATTTTCAGAACTTGCTCCAAGGGCCCCACTCCAGAAAGGGATTTCAGGTCAAATTTCCTGCCAGGTTTTGAGTATCAGTTAATCTCCTTCCCTTTCTATTTGGCTCTAAGTTCCGGGTCTTTGTTAGCACTGCGCATCTGTGGACACACTGAGGATTCGGCTGCACAGAGGTGATCGATGATCTAATGAGGGCTTCATGGCACGTGAAGCAAAATGCACGTGCACGTTGCACGTGAAGCAACCTACAGAATAGATCCTGGAAAGTAGAATCACATTCTGTCTCTAACTGATCTTCTGCTTTCTCAAGGAAAAGGAAATTAACATCCAGTATGTGGTTTTCCTGAGAAAACCTGTGATTTCCCACACAGGAGCCACAGTGCTCAGCTGGGCGGCCTGGGGCTCCTGCTCAGCTGGGGACATAATGTTGACATTTACTAGAAACTAACTTCCAGCTGAACATCTGGGTGCCCACAGGGCACACCTGGAGGTGCCAGGAGCACCCGCCTCTCCCTCTTCCTCAGAGAGGCTGGTCCGCTTTGGAGAGGGGGCTCCACCCACATCCAGCACAGGTGTCCCCAGCGGCGTGGACCCCAGGGGAAAACTGCCTGATGAGGAGACCAAAGCCACAGGCTCCACTCGGGACTTTGGAATCCCCTGCCCTGACCAAACAAACCTTTCAGGGAACTCTGCTTAATATTATGTAACAACCTAAATGCGAAAAGAATTTGCAAAAGAATTGATACAGGGCCTCCCTGGTGGCGCAGTGGTTGAGAGTCCGCCTGCCGATGCAGGGGATACGGGTTCGTGCCCCGGTCTGGGAGGATCCCATATGCCGCGGAGCGGCTGGGCCCGTGAGCCACGGCCGCTGGGCCGGCGCGTCCGGAGCCTGTGCTCCGCAACGGGAGAGGCCACAACAGTGAGAGGCCCGCATACCGCAAAAAGAAAAAAAAAAAAAAAAAAAAAAGAATTGATACATGTATACATATAAATGAATCCCTTTGCTGTAAGACTGAAATTAACACAACATTGTTAATCAATTATACTCCAATATACAACGAAAAGTTTAAAAAATGAAAATATTGAAAACATACGGGCGTGCTGAAATTAAGCTTTAGACTTTTCTGATAGAAGCTCTGGACTAGCCATCCCAGGGTGAATGTGTGTGTGTGCATGTGTGCTTGTGATCTGTGTATTGTGTACAGTGTGTGTGTGTATGCATAGTGATATGGTGTGTGGAGGTGTGTTTGTAATGTGTGTAGTGGTATATGGTATGTATAGTGCGTATGTGCGTGGAGGGGTGGGTATGTGCGTGCTTGCTCCAGCTTTTCCGGTGTCCTGAGCTACGCGTCCCTGCGGGCTGACCTGTGCTGTAAACATGGAATGTTGGGGGCGTCATGGAAGGGGTACTGAGACAGAAGTGGCTGTAACTCTGGGCAAAGAGACAAAAGGCTCTGGCCCGTGCCCCGGGCAGGGGTGACACGAACAGCTCTGACGAAATGGCCGTCTCCTGCAGGTAATGGCATGGGACTTTCCCCCCACCTCCCACGTGGTGATGCTTGTAGGTAGCAGAGCCAGGCCCCCTGCTGGGAGAAGCGGCCGCGTGCCCCTGACTCACCACACGTGTGGCAATCACAGCTCGGAACCCACCTCGTACACGTGTCCCCCTGCTCCTCCCGGTGGCCCCCAGGGGGTTGTCACTAGCCTCACTTTACAGAGGAGGAGGTGACCCTGGTACCAGACGGCCCAGCCCCAGAACCCTCGGAGCCTCCCCTTCCGCATCTGTGAAATGGGGTAACAGCATCAGCTCCCTGACGGGCCATCAGGATTAAACAAGCCTGGAGCAGCGTCAGCAGCAAACGCGTGTGAGCCGTGGGTGCTTTCGTCTCTGTGGTAACGTTTAGGTGATTTGACAGAAAAGTCAGAGTGGGAGGCCACACGAGCCTACGCGCGGTGGTCCCTTTGTGACGTGGCCATGTACACGTAGCACAGGTGACTGGAGGGACGGACGGCCCCCTGGAAGAAGTCAGCTGGGACTTAGTGTTTCCCGCTTGACCTACTAATGCTAACCTGGGTGCACAAGGTGCTCTGGGACGCTAGCCACAGAGCCCAGGTTCACTGTCACGTCCACAGCACCCATAGGACTGCCGGGGGGCCTGACACCAGCGCTGAGCAACGGGACTGAGACAGGCCAGAGGCTCCCAGGTGTAGTCACGGCTGGCCTTTCACTTGGCTGGGAAGCGGTCCTTTCAGTAACGTTTTCTGTGAAAAGCTCAGCCAAGGGCAAGATTCTCTTACCAATCAGACGACCAGCCCAGTCGCCTCTGGAAGGATGGAAGTTTAGACACAGACGGATGCTAAGCTGCGTCCCCAAGAGGCCAGCGGAGCAGCGTGGAGTGACCGCTCTGACACTCAGCCTGCCCCGGAGGACGTGTCCATCTGTCTGTCTCCTGCGGGACTCGGACTGCGCTTGAAATCGGATTCACCGACAGCTTTGAGTATCGGTTTCCTGATGATGGACAGAAACATGAGGCCTCGAGAAAATACTTAAATCGACAGGAAGAATCCGAGGGAAATAAAAGGGCTTGGTGAGAGGACAGGTAGGTACCTGCAAATGCTAAACTTAACGTACCAGTCATGAAAAGGTTTGAAAACTGCAGCAAAGAGTTTTGGACAGCTGCGTCGAGGAAAAGTGTGCGCTCAGCAGAACCCAGCAACGCTGCTGCTGTGGAATAGTTTTAAATGTCTCTTCCCTCATAACTAGATTATTCAGTACAATGTCATTTGCTGCCACTGACATTTTCTTTAAAGTCATAAAGGCCTACCTAGTAATAAAAGAGCTCGGAATAAAATTAGGAATATCCTGTATAAATTATCTTTAACCTTAGCTTCATTTGGATGGAGACTTTTTAGACCTGATCAATTTTCATGAAACTATCCACGTAAAACTGTGAAAACCATTTGATCCCCGCTCTCGTGGAGGCAGTGGTAACAAGGCAGCTGCTTTGCTCCTACTTAATGGTGCTGTTGGTAACAGTCTCTGTGGGCGATGTAAGGAAGCAGGGGATAATTTTGAAATTTAATGTAATGTCCCAGAGCGTTGTTAGGGAAAACATCTCCGCCGATATGCATATTTTATATAAATGCTGTGTAGTCAAGGACGTTCAGTAACTTGCCAGGTTTTCTGCTTAGTTGGAAGAGCATTCACTCACACGACTTGGGCTTTTTCCCAGCTTTGCAAGGGTAAATTGCTTGGGTGAAGTTGTCACATTTTCCCCTCCTCGGATTATTTGCATCACGGGCTTCCCCGCAAAGCCATCAGTGTGGGTCCAGGAAGGAGGTGAGAGTCATGACCAGGATGCCCTACACCCTGTCCTGGGCTGCGCCCATCTGGACCAGTGGAAGATCTGGTGACTCACGGGAAATTTGGAGCCTCCAACAGGGGCTCTCTAAAGCGATAGTCGTTCCTATAGCAAAGTGGGCTGCGATGCTTCCTCAACTCTGGGTGAGAACACCAGCTGAGAAAACCTCAACGTGGGAAGGAAGGACTCCCATGCCCGTGGAGAGAAGCTTGCTTATGATTAATTCCTGAATTTCTGCAGGGTGCATGGGCCCTTCTAGGACTCTTTCTTGAGGCTCCAGAATTTCTGGCGAGGCTTGTTCAGCTCCCCCTGGTCAGTCCTGTCCCTCATTCAGTGGCTCCCCTCTGCATGTGGTGATGGGGGACCCCAGTGTTGGTGGAGTCCCTGCAGGTCCCCCTGGGTCCCTGCCTTTGGGGGCTGCAGGCTGTGCATGTGACAGTGCCTGCCCAGCTGACCCCACCCCCGGTGGAGGCTGAGGTCAGCAGGTACAAAGCGAATGGAACCTCAGCCATTACTCCCCTCGTAATCTGGACATTACGTTTATAGACCTTTCATCCAGACGGTTCCCAGAGGGCATTTGCAAATTTAACAAACTGTGGCCGAGAAGTCCAGCAACCTCTTCAGGTGAATGATCGGAATCGCTGAACCAGTCTGCCTCTCAAGCCCCTGCACGAGATGCTGGAACCCAAGTTCAAAGTGGGGGCTTCCATGAGCCCGTGGAATCCAGCTCATGACCACATTCCTTCCAAAGGCCCCAGCCTCGGTGGAGCGTCTGTGGCCCATCAGCCCCTCGGCCTGTTACGGAGACACCATCCTGATTACCCGTCACATGAAAGCAGAAAGACTTCCTCCCCCGCAGCTGGCTCAGCCGTGTGTCCACCCTCCCTGGCACGGATGCTCTTCTCTGCACCCAGGTCTCTGGGACGCCCAGCCTACCTAACTTGGGTGCACCTACGCCAGCAAAACGCAGTGGGGTCCAGTGTTCCCTGCGACTTTGGGAAGCCTCAGTCACAAATGGCACTGGCTGGGAGGCAAGGTGCATTTGCTGTGCCTGAGGGACACACCCCTTTGAAAAGGTGTTCCACACTCCGAATGCCCTGGAAGCTGCACTCAGCACGTGGGAGAGGAGCTGGGGAGTCGCTGAGCAAACTGATGGAGGACCATCCTCAACCACCACCTCGCACTCCCCGCAGCTTGGATTATACGCGGCTCCCTGCTTCCCCCAGCATGTCTGCCAAATCGACGCAATTCCAGCTGGATTTCCTCGGGGGGATCTTTCTCGAAAGATATCCCAGTGCAGAAACCAGCAGCTGAAAAGGCCTCCCGAACCCCATCCTTAGGAGTGAGAGGACACCCATGGGGTCTCACTCCAATCTTTGTTGAGGGGATGGGTCCCAGGCATCCCCTTGCTGCTTGCCTGTGTATCCTCCAAAGCCAAAGCCCGGCTGTGCCCTGGGGCCTTAGGAGTGGTCTCATACACACACACACACACACACACACACACACACACACCTGTCTCTACCTGAGCCTGAGTGCAGGGTTTGATCTCTGGCCCGAGACTCTGCAGGAAGGGAGACGCCCCTTCCAGACCTAGACAACCTCAGGGCTGCAAGTCTTCCCTTGTGGCATGGCCGCAGCCTGGAAGGCCCGTCCGTGCAGAGTGCCTGGTACCCAGGCCGGGCAGATGCGCCAGGGCAGGCTAGAGGGATGCTCTCACGGACGGGCCACCTCGGGCTCAGGCCTGACAGCCTGGCAGAAGGTAGGCTGGGAACTGGGAGCCGGCGGGGCCTCGGTCCATCTAGGTATTTAGCCCATGTAGTTAGGGAAACCCAGGCTCAAGGAAATGTGGTTCCCAAGAAGGGGTGCAGCCAGTGGCGCCGGGTGCGAGAGGCGGGTGGGTGCAGGGCCGGGGGCACCAGAGAGCAGGGGCCTCCGGTGTTGGCAGCAGCCCATGCGGGGCCTGTGGGGGGGCCCCTGAAGCTGACACAGACATGCCCCTCTGTGCTTCCAGTGGAGTCTTGTCAGATCCTTCCAGAAAGGCCACGTGCTCTCTGGGGCAGGCTGTCTTCGCCCCCGACGGAAGAGATGACCCCATCCAGCTCTCCTGCACAGTAACTGTGTGACACGGGAGGGCATCAGGTACAGCTTATGGAATCAAATAGGCCACCAGGCTGCCAAGCTCTGCCTCTGATCAAATGACCAAGATCCGAGTCCTGAAACCGTGCATGAGTCAGAGCACCACCGGACGTGGGGGTAATACTAGTGACCATTTCTGGGTCCTGCTCATCTGTTACCCATGAAGGTACGCTGCCTTGTTTGGAGCAATTCTCGAACAAAGCAATTTGGCAAACAAAGCTGACCTTTGCCACCCAGTGAGGACAGGGCCCACACCGCCCCGCTGTGTGCTGCTTCCCCACCCTGTCCTGGCCGGATGGGCGCAGGGGCAGGTGACGTGGCTGAAAGGATGGGTCACCGCTGGTGTATGCGTGTGTGGGGCTGGCCCTTCCCTGGAGGACTGGACCTCGAGTTGACGGACACGCATAACAGAAGGCTGCAGAGGATGGAAGCAACCTGGGTGGTGGCTTACGTTCTGGATTTAATCGTCCCTAAAACTGTTACATTTTGGGGAGTATTTCCCTAGATTTGGACTGTCCTTGAAAAGCAGACCCCGCAACTCCACATCTGCGTGACTATAAACGATGTCAGCCCCGGCACAAATCCCGCTGCATGCAGCCCCATCCAGCGAGTCTGCTGCACCAGATGAGGCCATTCAGCCAGCAGAAGCCACCTCCTCCCTGGTGCTGAGCTCTTCTTTCTCTGGCTGTTCTACTGTCGGCCCCGACCTTCAGCTGAGTTTCTCTAGGAGAGAAGCGGGCCAGTGCTAACTGTCCCCAGTGGGCCAGCACTTGCTGTCATGGGGCAGCCTGACTCAGACCTGCCTGAGTTTCCCATCCTTCCTTTTCTGGGTGGGTCCCAGCCTCTGAGGTCCAGCAACTGCGGGTTGTCAGCTCTGCAGGACAGGTCTGGGCTCTGTGCAGGATCTTGTGAAGTCTGATGTCATGAATGTGGGACTGTTTCTGTCTTTTGTTAGGCGTGTCTGCCAGCTCTCTTCCAAATCTGCCCAGGAAGGAAAATGTGGGGGCACTTGAATCAGGCCAGATGGGGCATCCAGAGACTCGGGCACGTGGGATGTGACTTCTTCTGTTACTGACACACACGCAGCCTCGGTCCTCCTGCCCCACCCCCGGCTCTGGCTCCATCTTCTATGAATCAGAAGCCAGAGGCTGGGTTCCTTGGACTCAGGACCCTCCAGTTAGAAGGTCTGATCGGCAGGCCAGGGTGATGGCCTGAGGCCCATTGGGTGTGAGTGGACAACTGGGGGCGTAGGTACCCCCCCATCAGCTGCCCTCTCTCTGGCCCTGCCTTCTGGAAACATCCACGCCTCTGTTCATTCAGGCACAGGCCATCCCTACCTCTGGGGGCGCTCAGCCAGGACTCCTGGGGGAATATGGGCAGGACCCGCACTCCGAGTGTCCAAAACCCAGGTGGGTGGGGTCAGGAGAGGGGTTCCCAGGAAGCTGACTTTGAAACTGGGACCTGAGGCTGCATAATGTTAGCCTGGAAATTTGGGCGTCGGGGGGATGAATAGCTGGGGGGAGGGGAGGGGGAGGGAGAGCAACCTGGCGGGGCCTCCAGATGTCTGAAGGAGAGAGAAGACACCGCACGTCTGAGGAACTGTAAGGGTCAGCAAATCTGGGCCTGAGATGGGGGGGCCACACCCAGGAGGGTCAGGGTGGGCTTTCAGGCATGGTGAGGAGGTTGGATTTGTTCCGGGAGCATGGGTGTGTCTCCAGAGCCTCTTCCCGAAGGCCCTTCCTTCGTTTTGTGGGTCTGGCAGCTGCAGAAGCCCGTCTTCTCCTTCTCAAGGGTCCGCGGCCGGAAGAAGCAAGGTGAGTGACAGAGCCCTGGGCCTCTGGATCGTCCCCCCTCTGCTGGCTCTGTCCTCCCAGGAGCAGACACTGTTTCACTGCTTCCGGCCCTGGGGAGGGAGCAGGCAGGGCGAGCACAGCATGATTGCCCACGATGGTGAGGGCTGCTTCTCCTCTGAGGAGCTGGTGCTTCACTCAGCTCAGAGTCCGTCTCCAGCGTCTCCCATCCAAAGCCACAGCAGCCCAGAGGTAGAATTAGCCAATCTCTTTCCTCCTGCAACTCAGGACTCACCTGGTGTTTAGCGACTTATTTTCCTGTCTGCCCTGGACTTGAGCTCCACTTACTCCCCATACAGAGAGGGCCACCCATTCAGCCTCGAATGCATCCTTGAGAAGTTTGCTAAGCGTTTGTAGAATGTGCTGTAACACTGCCCTGTGGACCGTGGTGACAAACCCTGGCTGTGCACCAGAAATACCTGCGGCAGTTCTGAAAAATGCAGATATCCTGGCCACACCCTCAATTTCAAGCTGCAACCTTGGGCTGTTTTTTGAGAAGGTCATGCAAACCTGGGGTGGCAAAACTTCCTGTTGTCTTACGCCAACTGCTACTCTGAAATAGGATCATTTCTTTCAGGTAGGAAGGACCATTGAATGAGCAAATAGGATGCCGTTGATTTCTCCCTGGTCCCTCCACGCTAGACGCTGGTCATTGGCCAACGATTTTTCCGGGAGACACAGTGACATCATCAATGATCATGGGGTCATAGCAGAGAAGTAAAAGCCATGTTAATTTCAAGGTCCATGAAGACTCCAGTTTAAGAAAAAATCAATGTTTTCTGAACATAAATGGGAAAAAGTTGGTAGAAGACAAAATTCTATTTCAAGCTTTTAAGTCTATGACCAGCAAGGGATGAAAATATTGGCAAAGAAAAAACTTTTTTTGAGTATTTGATAGTCTCCCTCAGAAATGCTATGTACAAGTGTAAGTTATTTAAGATAATTGTTCGTGGAAGCAAATTGATGTCGCAGGCATTGGATTTTGACAGAAAGTCAACTTTTGCCAGTTGAAACGTCTAATACTCTAGAACCTGTGAGCAAATCAGGAGGTGTTCTCTCCACCAGTGAGCTCTGCCCTCAGACAGGAGGAAAAGGACTTCTGTCTAACCCTCTTGTTCTACCCACAGTGACCAAATAACACCTTCCTGAAGGGATAGGAAAATCAATGACGGACCACTAAAAACGTCCTGGAGGATTTCCATCTGTATAGATGAAAACAGTTGTAAAGCTCTTCTACACAGTTTGAAAAGTACTTTATTGCATTCCTTTGGTTGGAGGTTCTCCTTGTGTGATAAGGCAACGCAACTTTGCACACAACTGTGTGTGGGGCGGGGGGGCAGGGGGAGCTCTAATCCCTGCTCTTGGGCAGCCCGGCCTAAGCCCCAAGGCCAGGCAAACACTCAGTGATGTGTGTGGCATTCCACAACAGAGGAAGTGTTCATTTCCGTTCACATCCCTAAGAGATAAGAGTTTCAACTCAAAATGCCTCCTTAATAAAAAACGAAAACTACTTTGCATCATTCAGCTTTTCATTTTTGGGGGGAGTGGGGGATGGAAACAAGGTACATTTACTTAAATAAATCTATAAAGCCAAATTAGATATTTAATGGTTTAAATAGTCGATACTTAGTCTTAAAATAATTCCTTAGGTGTGTCCCAGCTGCGGGCACATCGTGTCAATGGAAAGAAGAAATTACAACACCAACCACGGCCAATTTCAGTCTTGTTGGTCATACGTGGCGTCAGGCCTGGGTTTTCCACATTCTAATGGTGTTTAGGCACCTAAAGCTGCAGTTTCCCGATGCCTGAGTTTGCAGGGGATTTCCAGGAGCCTCTATTCTCCTCTGATGAGTTGGCTCTAGTGACAAACATGTCTGTTTCATTCAAACCTTCCTACCACTCGTGGAACTGGATGGCAGTTTTTCCCAAAGAGATCAGTTCCACAGTTTGTGTCCAGAAGAATGAACCAAGGTTCAGTGTCACATCACACCAACTGCTGTGCCTTTCAAGCACATTTTCCTGCTTTCGTTTTGGCAAAGATTTCCTGTTGCCATGTGCGGTGGAGAGTCCTGTGACCTACTCAATTCAGGCTGAGCTGGCCCATTTACTAGAGCCACAGGAGACCTCTTTGCTGGCAGCTTTGGTCTTTCTTTAGAAAGTGCCTCCAGCCGAGATGAGGATGGCTTCAGGAGCTTCTTGGTGAGCCCTGGCTTTCTTTCCTCTTAAAGGGATGCCTGTTCCAGGCCCTCAGTCATTGCTGGCACGAGATCTGGTCCAGGTGGGCTTGAATCCCCCTGTCTTCTGTACCTGTGTCAGTTTTGTTTTCCCCTTTGAACCACCAAGCCCATCTCCGAATCCCCACAAGGATGCTCAGATCCCTCTGCCTCTGCTGGGTTGGTACCGCCTCTCTGCCCAGGATTTGCATCAGTCGGAATGTGAGACCTCTAGCAAGTTGCCAACACATCTTTTCAATCAGAAGAATTTGGTTTGGTTTTCTTTGGAATTTTACGTTTGTCACCAAGAGTTTCAACAGCTGAACATCCAGGGCGAGGCTGGGCTCCATCAGCCCTGATGCCGGGAATAGTAGGTGAGGACATGCCAGAGGCAGACAGGGCTAATTGTTCCAATCCTCCCATCTCCCTTGCCTCTCAGTAGGGAGAAGCCCCCTGCTTTCTTGGGTCTCCTTTAAGGCTAGCCTTAGACATTTCGGAGGAGGAGGGACACTCCAGTGATGCTTGGATTTTGAGGAGCAGATGTTTTTGAACAATTCCTTCCAAATGGTAATCCTGGACTTTGATAATTAGGTGCAGATGATAAAGTTTTACATAAGAAACCAGTATCCTTGAATTTCAGTCAGATGGGATCCGTGCATTTCTCTGCACCCAGATTGCTTGCGAAGTGAGGGGCACCCCCGTCAAAGGGGAGGAATGAAAAGATAAAAAGAAAAGACTGATTTTCAAAGCCAATTATGTCCCTGTCTCAGGGATGCAAACCAAAGTTTGGAGAGAAAAGAAGTGGTGTGTGTGGGCGTGGATGGGATTTTCTTAATCTGGGAAACTGGTTCGGGCCCATGAAACATTTCATGAAAAGCTAATGTGAAACCGATGTGCTCATCAATAATGTATGTCCTCCCGGCTGGTGGTGGGCCCCTATAGCCCCCTCCCTTCCCTTGCCAGGCCAGTCAAATACTTCGGCAAAGGAAAACAGTGGAGCCAAATAGTACAGTTCAGCTCAGAAGTGTTTTCTTCCTGCAAACATGCTGTCTCTTTTCCTTTTAGCTATTTAGTTTTCACCTGAAAGATCTTCCTTCCCCCCAAAACTTGGAAACACTGAGTATTTGCAGTGCAGGCTGCATTTGCTGCATGCCCTCCGTCCCCCAAGTGGCTGAAGTTCACAAGAAGGAAAGTGGGAAGAGGAGGGGACTCTTAGGTTCCACGGGCCTTCTCTTGTCCAATGTCATGGCAACTCTGAGAAACAGTGTCGGTGATGATGGTCACCCTTCTACAGACGAGGAAACTGAGGTTCCAAGAGCGTCAGTAACTCTTGTACTAACTGGTAGAGCAGATTTGGACTTTTATGGAGGAAGTCAGAGCCCTCCCCTCGACCCCAGGCTTCCTGCTAGTTCACGGCTGGCCTGTGGTGGTCTCGGGTGGCTCAGCCTGCCTACAGAGCTTGGGGTGCACTTCCTCCTTCTCAGCACATGGGGCTCAGAAACTCCTGGAGACCCTCAGAAGCCTCTCCCATTGCCTAGGAATTAAAACAGCTACTTGGGCATCTTCCCTGCTAGATCAGGTGTCCCAGAGAGCAGGGCAAGGTTGGATGTAAGCGATGTCTTTGCCTGAGTATCTTTCCTGCAGCTCAGCACCAAGGAGGCCCTGGGGAAATGTCAGCTACTGAACGAGGGCAGGGGAGCCCCAGGGCCCGGGGCACCTGCGGCTCAGGTGTTCCTGAGTGGAGGAGAGACCCCATGGTGGAGAGGATTCCTTGCACCGTGAGCCTGAGTCACATGTATGCCTGTTGTTTTGAGCTTGTCCCCAGAAATGAAGTGCTTGCTTAGAAGTCACCGCCTCTGCCTTGTTTTACACCATGTCCGTGATCTCAGAACTTCCGAGCTTGATTTTATAAACCTAGGGGGAAAAAAAAGCCCAGCCAAACCCGAGCCTCATTACTCATAGAAACTAATTTTTAAATACACAATTCTAGCATAAATTTACATATAAAGAAGGATGTTGGTCTGAAAAAAATCCTGTTATCATAACATTGTGGTTGGCGTACAAAACCACAGGAGGCACATAAGCAGAAGTTATGGTTGCTCAGCAACCATAATTGCCCGGTTTAATGTCTAAGCAGATAGACTGATGGTTGAAATGCAGTGTGGGGAAGACCCCACGTCTTCCACCACTGGAGTGGTAGGCGAGTGCGCAGCCCTACACGGCAACCCGCACGGGGAAGGTGACTCTTAAACAGGTGAAGACACGTCTGGGGTCCTGCAGCTCTGCACTGCGTTTGGGGCAATTGCCTGTGCCCAACGTCAGAATGTTTCCAGCCAGCCTCCCCTTGTCATGATACATTTGTCAGCTTTGCAGTATTAGCGGCACACGGGCTTGCTCTGCCCTCTGGGGTAGCAGGACTGGGGGCTGGAACTTGCTGGCAGCCACCGCTGAGTGCACGGTGGAAGGCCCTGGAAGGTCTCTGAGACAATGGAACTGGTATGAGGCCAGGGAATGGTTTTCCTTCTCAGTTGGGTACAAGCTCTGGGAAGAAGGGACCAGCAGGGCGAGCAGGCGGTACCAGGAGGGTGAACAAGGAAGCCTGGCCCTCGGCACACCACGCCCAGATTGGTCCTCCCTACATCCCCTTCACGGCAAGTTCATCAGTGGCTCCTTACGGCCTTGGAGACAAACTCTGCACAGCAGTCAGTGCTCTGACCGTCTATTCCTGCGATGCAGCTCTAGTCGGAAAAGTATGCTTTGTCGTCTCGGGAGGCTCTCACCCTGCTCTCCGGTATGAGAGATATAATCGAGCAGGGAAGATGTCCGAACAACTGCTTTATTGCTTGCCAGTGTCAGAAGGCCCCTCTGTGAGGGTTTGGTTTCCAGCCCTCATGAGCTGGGTGGGAGAGAAAGTCCACCCCATGCTCTCCGGGCCGACTGAACCACTCAAGACCACCACAGCTCCGTGGCAGCTAGCGGGAGGCCTGGGGTCCATGGCGGAGCCCTGAGGTCTTTCCATGAAGGCCAGATCTGCTCTACCATTTAGTACGAGAATTGCCGACCTACTCGGAGCCTCAGTTTCCACATCTATTTTTAAACTTCTCTGGCTATAGATGAAGCACAATATACAAAGAATGGGGAAAGGAGAAAAACGGTAGAGAAGAACCATCACCTCAATACGCTTACGCGCTCACCAACGCCCATCCCAAACCTGGACCTTATTAGCAGGACAGTGGTGTGGGCGCTTGTGACCGGCGGTGTGGGCTGTTTGCTGTGACATTGACGCTTGTCCACCTACTTTCTCAGAGCATCATCTCCAGTGCGGAGGGAAGGTGGCCAAGGGCTTTTGCTCATCCTTATCAGTGCAACGGAATTAGAAGAAGCCGAGTGAATTGTGTGCCTCCCTGGTCCAAAAAAGCAGCACTGACTGGCCATTGGGTCAAGGTGACTGCAGGGGCCATGTAGGGACCTGGCACTGTTCTTGCTGTTCTTAAAAGAGTGCCACTTTTGGGGGGTGGGTGCGGAGCTCTTTTAAAGGTATACCTTGGGAGAGGAGTGGAGCCTCACTGAAGAATAGATTCCATGCTCAGGTATTTATTTGTAATGGGCTTGGGTGCATCTTAAAATTAAACCCGGTCTCTGGCTGGGCTCACCATTAATTACGAAGGAGGAAAAGCTAAAAGCCTAGAACCACCTGGAAGAGACTTGCATATTCTCGGGCTGAAAGGTTTGTTCCTTTCTTGGTTTTGCTGAAACACTTTCTTCATGCGTCCATTACATGGAGCCCATCACATTGTACTATTTAATAGATATTTTTCTAGCTACAGGACAATATAAAGTTTTGGAAAATCTAGTAAGAAGAAATAAATTCAATTCACCCACTATCCCATTTCTGCTATTCAGGAATAATCACCATAAATACCCTGTCCTTGTCCCCTAGCTTCTTAATAATAATTTAAAAATTTGTCTTTCTTTTCCATTTCATTAAAAAAATTTTTAAATGAAATCATATAATTTTATTTTATTTTTAATTTTGTTAAAAGTTGATTTATAATGTGTTCATTTCACATGTACAGCAAAGTGATTCAGTTATACATATATATATATATATATATATATATTCTTTCTTTTTCAGATTCTTTTCTCACATAGGTTATCACAGAATATTGAGCAGAGTTCCCTGTGCTGTACAGTAGGTCCTTGTTGGTTATCGTGTGTGTATGTTAATCCCAAACTCGTGATTTATCCCTCTGCCTTTCATTTCCATTTTACAGTAAACTTTCTAATGGCATGGATCTCCTCTGTGTGTAGATGCCCATAAATATTCTGTTAGAGGAATAAGTGCAGGTGCCCATTAGTTTTTATCAGTTTCCCTTCACATGCCAGCTGAGGTTTTCCGCGTTTCAGCGTGGAAAAAGGCACATAGCTATGGTGTCCATCAGGGATCACACATTGAAATACTTCTCATAACCAGGGTGATAAGTATTATCTAAACAGTGCGCACTTAGCTCATTGGACCCATCACTGTGCTTCTTTTATGGCAGAGACACTTAGTATGCAGCCCAAGCTGAAGGCCACTTATCATCAGAGCTGCTCCGTCACCCAATGGAGTGGTTACATTTATTATGAAAACATTGTTCGACTTTATCACAAGTTAAAGTTGTTGTACATTCTGTCCAGAGGGTGCAGGCAGAAAAGCCTGAAATTTCTCCTATCGGGGCTCTGTAGCTACGTGGCATCTTATTGTGATAACTGGGTATTTCAAGCCCTGTCTCTGGCCCCGTGAGTTAGAGTTTCTCAAATTCCTTCTTGGAATGAGGTGGAATACAAATAAACAGACCCATAAACAGCCTAATAAGCATCTGAGCTCCAGTGCGATGAAGGATGCCACAAAACAGCTGATCTAAGATCTTCCCCTTTACATGCATTTTTTTGGGGAGACAAATGAACAGGTAGCCCGTGTGACTGAACTGATCCTACAGTGGTTGATTTCAGTTTTCAGATCTTGTATCTCCCTTTGAAATCTTCACTAGTCATGGAGCTAGAGATGGTCCCAAATGCCATGTTGCTCCCCTGTTCACTTAAGAAACGTTCCCAGTTTGAGTCATGCTGACTTCCTGGAATCCTCTGACAGCCTGGACATGTGGCTTCCCCGTGGTCTGCTCCATCTTCCCAGGTGCTCTTAGGTTCAGTGGTGCTTTTTCTGTTCTTCCCAGCCTCCTTCTGACGTTCTGTCTCTTCTGGCTAGTTTCTGAGACTCGCCAGCTCTGTTCCCCATGCTGTTCCACACCTAGGCCAAGGCTGCAGAGGTGTGAGGCCACTATCTGGGGAGCAGGGCAGCCTCTCCTTGGTTCACACTGGCAGTGGAGGAATGCATGCCCTGATCTGCCTCTTTTGTGTAAATTAGAATGCCAACTTGTAGGGTCCTTAGAGACCAGCCAGGAACATCTGCATTTTGTAGAAGAGAAAACGGTCAGACCATTGATTCATTCCTAAACATTTACCAAGGGCGCCCCATGTGCTCAGACTAGCTCCAAAATCTATCTGAAGTAAATAAAACAATTCATGGGGGTCGGGGGGAGATGGAGGTTATATCTATTCCCTGAGGTCAATTCAGGAGCCTGTTCACAAATACCTACTTTGGCACGAGTGAGTTTACTTTCCTTTATTTTCACAGACAGTGACTGTGTCCGTAAGGATTCATCAAGGGCTGCCCATCCCCTAAAAGGATACTTTCTCTCGTTCTGTTTGCGAGTCTGCTGTGGACTGTCTCAATCTCCAAGGCCGGCTGCCGCGAGAAAGAATATCACATGTCCCTGTGGGCCTCACGTCTCCTACATATGAGTCACACCGAGGGAAGAGGTGAGTCATTTAAGTACTTTTTCTTCTTCCCGGGTTTGAAATTTTCATGGTGCTTTTGCAAAATGCAACAAGGGCAGGGAAGTAGATGTAAAGCGTGCAGGCTGCATCAGATCCAGATACGTCCAGAAGCGACAGTTCAAAGCAGAGACTCTCTGGGCTGGGAGAGAAAATAAAGGGAAACTCAGGAGATAATGCTTGAGACAGATTGTCAATAGCATGTGGAAAGGCCACTTCACTTGATCAGCTGGGCTGTTTTGAGCAGAATTTTGATTAAAGAAGACATTCCAGGCAGGGCTGGTGCAGACAGGCCTTCTGAGCCATAGTTGCTCAAAACATATAAATGTGAACCTCAATGCATGAGACCAGGATGAAGCGGATCTGTCAGAGGAGCGGGCCTCCGGGCTTCCTCCTGTTACCAGCTCAAGGTTTGCCTGGATGAGCACACTGGAAGTTATTCATGGAGCCCACAGATCCAAGAAAAAAGAAAAAAGCTTTTGGGCTTCCCTGGTGGCGCAGTGGTTGAGAGTCCGCCTGCAGATGCAGGGGACACGGGTTCGTGCCCTGGTCCGGGAAGATCCCACATGCCGCGGAGCAGCTGGGCCCGTGAGCCATGGCCGCTGAGCCTGCGCGTCCGGAGCCTGTGCTCCGCAACGGGAGAGGCCACAACAGTGAGAGGCCCCTGTACCGCGAAAAAAAAAAAAAAAAGCTTTTGACCAATTGCATGACATGGGCAAGACTGGGGACCAGGAATTAGGTTGCCTTCCTTCCACGATCATGGGCTGATGGCCAAAGCCCTCACTGTGTGGATCCTCTCGAGCTCTGGACCCCAGGTGCTCATACCTGTCCTCCTCAGACCCCTCCCATTGCCGGTCCACCCCAAACACAGGCAACTAAAGAATTTCAATGGAAGAAATGTTTGTAGATATTTAAGTTACCATCATGTGGAAACTTCTAGAAAAAATATATTTTGGAGTCTGTGTTCCCGATGCAAATTTCCCCTCCCTTTGGTCCACTGGACGCTGGAAAGTGGAAGTTACGTCCATGTAGGATCGGACACGGGGCTCAGTGAGGAAGGGTTACCTGTGAGTTGGTCTGTGTCATCCCTCCCAGCCCCTCACGGTGACCTTCCTGGCCCCTCTGGCTGCCCCAACCCAGGTGTCTTCCTTGTTTCTTGTCGTCTCACCCAGGAAGGTGACTATTTCAAGGATCATGTGAAAGATGTGCTGAGAAATCTCGCGATTTAATTTGTACCTGCCTGGCCAGCCTGTCGTAGCCACACGTGGATCTGGGGCTTGGTTTGTAGCTTCCTGGTAGGAAGAGCATGTGTCTCAACAAATGCCACAGCTTCGCGGGGAAGGGTTCGGTGGCTTCTCATCCATGCCTCAGGGGCTGCGCACGGTAACCGTGAGCTGCGTGCCCAGTTTACAGGCCGTCTGCTGTGTTCTGGTCGGCAGTTTGGCTGAAGTGCTGGGTCACAGCCTCGGGAAGGCTTGTGGCTGGGGTCTGGGCATGGCTATGTTGGGGAAGGGTGGGGGGCTCGGCCTTTTCCCGGTCCCTGACTCCTGCCATGTCCTCTCCATCTGAGCCTTGGGTGACAGGTAGAGAATGGGTCTAATTCACTCTACTGGCACCAGTCACTGTGTTGACCCTTCGAAGGAGAACATTGCCTTTGACCCAGAATCTCAGGGAGAATCACCCAAGGGGGACAGGGACTGGGGGAGTTTTTAAGAGCTGTACCAGGAGGGTGGCTTTGAGCACCTTCACAATGGTGCTGCCAAAGCTGGTCAAGGCTCAGAAAATGGTGAACTTAAGAGGAAGCAGTAAGGGTGGGCTTCGTTCATTTCTGTCCTCAACGCTCTTGGCCCTGGCTCTGATGGGTCTTGACCTGTACACCCTAGAACACAGGTCCACGTTTTGGAGGAAGCATGGAATTTGCTGGTATAAGATTTTTCCTGGGATGACCTTCCCAGGCATTGTGGATTGTGGCTAACGTGAGTCCTAGAGCAGTGGGGGAGGTGCCAGGTGCCCTGGGCTGTATGATGCACGTGTGAGCCCCATTCCCTGCAGTGGTCTCCTGGGTCCCCTTCACCAGCTCCTCCCACCCATCTACCACGAGCGGCGCCATCTTGGGACCACACTTCTGCTGATGAACTCCAACGCAGGCTGCCCGGAACCCACAGGGCACCCTGGAGATGTTCCCCCAAAGTGTGACCTGGGCTCCTCGTATCCTGCTGCCCAGGCAACAGACTGACCCCAAAGGAGTTTTGGGGGAGGAAGGCAAGAGGCAGCCACTTCTGGGGCCGGGGAGGGAAATTAGGACAATTTATTTTTTCCCTGTTGCACTGAGTAAATAGACTTCAAGATAAATTATTGGTGCCCACAGCCTGCTTGATGCAAAACCCTTAAGTGAGAGCAGACTTTAATGAACATATGCTGGCCCGCCCTCCCCTTCTCACGTCAAGTCCGCTATTAACTTTCTATGCACTCGGGAACCTTTGGCTCATGGCCTAAATAATAGAAGAATAATTAGAATAATTACTAGAGAAGGCCAGGTCAAATATCCAAGGATCTTCATTTAACTATTTGGTTATCTTTATTTTTTTTTTAAAATGTATGATAGTAACCAAACCCTGTGGCTTTGCATCTAGAGTATTTACTTTATATAAAAGAAAATCATTGCTTTGCATCATGAACTGCCAGGAAAAATAATAATCATAGTAATTAATGACCTTGGGGCCCATTCAAATATGAATGAAACTTTCGTGCCAGTTTGGGTTTTTTTTTTCCCAAGTCAGGCTTCCACGGGGTAACTTGGAAGAAGGAATTCAAATGAATCCAGCTCACCTGAGTAGCTTACAAGGGCACAGGGACTTTGGCCAATTATTTTGTCCTTCACGTAGTTGTTCTCCCCAGGGTAAGGCAAGAACAACTGGAGCCCAGATGGAGGAGCCCTGCCGAGCTGCATGTCGGTGTCAGGAGGGCCACAGCTGAGCGGAGACCCTCTGTGGAAGGTGTCATAGCAACCCCAGGCCCAGCTCGGTGCCGGCTTCTCCTCACTGAGTAGGGTATCTTGGATGCTGCCTGGCACACACAGAGCTTCCCGACTCCAGGGCAGTTTCTAATTGCCCCTTGTCCCCGCACAGCCAGGAGCAAGGTTGTGGTTGTGTTCAGGGCTCCAGTCCCTGCTTGGGACTTGTTAGGTCTCGGACCCTGGGCCCAGATGTCTCTGAGTACTGGTAACTCTGCTTCCTTAATTGTAAGATTGGAGAGAATCATATTACCCACCTCGCACAGGGCTATGGGATTGCAGTTGATGTTTTCACTGGAACGCCTGGCCTGAAATAAAGGGCAAATTCATGTTAGCCTATTGTTTTAATTCCATCTCTGCATATTGTAACTACTAAACAAAACAAAACAAAAAAATTGGAAAAGGACACCCATGTGCCACCCCCGGGTAAGACCCTTGGTCTCATGCCTTGCCCATGTTAATGGCGTGTACTCAAGGCCCTGGTCCTATTTCCTCCCAGCCCCAGTTTAAAGGTCTTGGTATAACTCTGTAGATAGCAGATATGAAGGGGTGGGTAAGGGGAGAAAATGTTGAGAACACCTTTTCCCTTTAAAACATAAAACCAGGCAGACTGATTGAAAACAGCCACTGGAAGAGCCAGGTTGCATGAAATCAACAAATACCTTGATACAATCCCTACCCTAGAAAGATGCCGAAGACAGGTCCCGCCCTGCAGGAGAGGTAGAAACTGTGGAAGAACAATGCTCACTTGCCAGGCACACCTGGATGGCAGGTGTCCAGGGCAGGAGCTTGCAGAGCCCGTTGTAAGTGGAAGGTTCCAGAATGGAGGATGCTCTCCACAGGTCCCTACCTGCCCCCCTGTTGGCCATCCTGCTGTCCGTGAGGTCTGCAGTTGGGGACCACCCTGCCACCAGAGCGGGATCAGAGGGGTTCCTGTGCTGATGCTGGGGCTTTGGGAGAACAGCTGTCCCTGTGGACAGACGTGCCCCAGGATGGGGGGCATTTCTAGCAGAGGGCTCCCCTCCAGAACCCAAGTGCCGTGCAGCACGCCCCTGCCCCTCCCCTGCATGCCCAGGAGTGAATGATGTCTAATCCAGTCTGCTTCTGCACAGCCAGGCAGCCATCCAGCATGTCACCGCCGTCCTTAAATATTCCTCCTCCTCGTTTTTGGTAATTAATAATGTGCATCAATAATGCCAGGCTTCAAACCTGAATCTACTGTAAACTTGACAGACTCCCACAGCCTCTCTGTTGAGTCTGTTTTTATCCTAAAAGTATCAGGGATGCTGGTGAGTAACCACACCGAGGAAAATGATGACCTGAGAGGCATGGCTTTGGCTGCATGGTGGGCCTCGGGTTAGCTAAGGGCTTGGTGCCATCGTGGCCAGAGCACCTAAGAACAGCTGAAATCGCTTCTCCCACCACAGCAGGAGTCTGCATCCTCGTGTGTCCCTAAGACAACGATGAGTTTGCAAGGTTCATAAAGGGAGGGGTTTTGCGTCTGAAACCTTCTTGTGCAGTTTCCCCTCCCCCTGTCCATGCCACGGCCCCCAATTCCTTTTCAAGACCTGCTTATTCATGCAGAGGGCACTCAGACTCCAGAATCGCAGGGCATAAAACCATCCCTGTACCTCCCGCGTTTGAGAGATTCCTAAATGAGAACTTATTATCAACCTGTCATTCTTCCGTAATTATCCACAGCCAGGATGCTTTCGGTTGTTTCCATATCATTTGGAATGACATAGACTAGATATTACCCTTGTCTGTGTATCGCGTACAGTGAGCTTTGCAGCAGGTACTCACCCATTTGCATTGCGAAAGAGGCCGGGGCCTGACAGAGATTTTTTTTGAGTTATTAGGAAGCTCTTATTAGTAGAGATGGAACCATCCGCCACATCATTTCCTTCCTCATAATCATTATTTCTACAAATTCTCAGCACCTTCCAAAAATTCTAGGGCACGCTGTCTAAAAAGATCGCCTGCCGCTGAAAGCATTATTCATTTGGGTTAATACAGCTCCAAATTCGGATGGTTTCTTCCTTAACGTTTTCCAGAGATCATGGAAGGAACACCTCGGGGAAAATCACTCTGTATGTTGCTAAAATGCAGACTCACATGTGTGCCTATGTCTGTGTGTATGTGTGTCTATGTAAAGTATAAGAAATTGTGTGTGTGATGCATACACAAAATACAAGAAAAACGTATGGCACAGATGTGTGGGTGCACACACAAGATACAAGGAAAATGTGTGTGTGGTGTACACAACAAGCATCACATGTGTGTGTCTATGTGTGTGTAGGTATGTTTATTTGTATCTGTACATGTTTATGTATGTGTGTGTATACACACATAGGTGGATTTTAAACCCTGAGCCAGTGAATGGTGGGAGGCTTGTTGCTTAATAGGTGTTTACATTTGCCTCCTAAAGAAAATTCTACACTAAAAAAAAGCTCAGTTGTCGTAGCAGAGAGCATGTAGGGTTTGGAATGTTCCCAACCACTCTGAACTCAACCTTTCCTTTTATAATTAGTCATTTTCATGCTGTTTAAAAATCCCTTGGTGTCAGCTGTACGGTCAGACACTCCACTTGTCTCAGAACAAGAACCACAAAAAGAGCAGCCTTTGGAATTTGACCATCACCCCGTCTGCCCTGTTTTTACCCTCTCTTTATTTCTTTCCCTACTCAGCTGTCCTGCTCCTCCACTGAGGACACAAGGCTGTGTCGGAGCCCGCCTGGCCAGGTCTTCTTTGGTCTTTCCGAGGGTCCCTTGCTGTTCCTTCTCCCCAGAGGGGCCCAGTCGGGTGTGGCTCCTGTCCTATGGAGGCTCGGGGGAAAGGCCTAGAGCATCTTCCCTTCGAGATGGGCTGGGCTCTGCAGCCGGCAGCCCTCTCTCCCCACACCCGTGAGCAGGCCTGGCTCTGCTGCCATCCTTTCCTGCTACCCGGTGGCTGGGGGCTGGGGTCACCAGGTTGCCCCCCCGTCCCCCCGTCTGTGGGTAGAGGCTGCTCTGCCGAGCCTTGGTCCCCGGGTCCCTTCCTCAGGCCCCAGCAGGGCAGGTGTGGCGTGCCGGGGAGGGGGGCAAACGTGCACTCCGCCCCCTGGATGAAAAGAGCCGGAGCAGGGAGCCCGAGGATGTTCGCAGCAAAGTCCCTGGGAACTTCCCAGGGAACGTGGAATTAAATTTCAGTATCATCATTATTATCAATTATTATTTATTTCGTGCCCACTGGTGGCCCTAGCACACTGCAGGTTTAATGTTTCAATAAGACCCTATTTGTACAGTTCCCACCAGGGTCCCGAATCTCAGTCCTCGTCCAAATCACCTTCTTCGTGAAGTTTTAATGATTTTTAGATTCTCAGATTAAACCTTTCTTGTCTTTCATCTTCCTGTGTCTTTATACTTCCCCTGCAGGCACTATGGTCCTCTTCTTAGCTTTTCCTTGAAGGTGTGCATTTTTCTGGTCTTTTCTTTTTTATTCATTTTTCTTTTCCTTTTTTGTCCTTTCCTTTCCCTCTGCTGGCAGGTACAATTCCAAGGCATTCTCCAGCTCCAGGTAAACCTTGCGGCTGAGAATGTGTTTCCTTCCTTCTGCCTTCTGTATCCAACATCTGCGCTGGGTGGCGTGTGCTCCATCGTGGCACGGAATCCGCTGGGACTCCCCCCACTCGTATTCCACGGCGTGTTTTGGGGCTGTGATGAGCCCCAAAAGGCTTCGGAGGCTGGGATGAAGGAGAAGCCAGGCAGGGGGGCTGCCATCTACACCAGGAGAGGGGCTCTGCCTGCCCTGGGGCTCCAGCTGACCCCTTTGGTGCCTGGGCATCGCTTTCTGATATGACGTGTGAAATTCAAGTTGAATTTAAACAGATTAGGCCTAATGTGAATCCATAACCATTTCTGAGTTCATTAAGGAATTGGCAGGCACTGTTTTATGAACCCTTATTGTTTAAGAGAATCCCGAGCACCTCTCTGTGAGCGCTCTGGAAATATGAATGCTGTGACCCAAACGCACAAATGTATTAGAGCTTATTAGACTAATGCTAGAATATAATTTTAGACAATTTCTTTATCACTAAAAAAGAAAGAAAGAAAGAAGAAAGGAAGAAAGGAAGAAAAGGGCCTGCTGTTGGAAAAGCAGAGCATGATGCTAAAGCCCCATCCTTCAGTTTCTGTCTGTGGAAAACTTCGTCTAAATCAAGCAAAGACAAGCTAACTACAAACTATGCTGAACCACACGGAGGTGAGGTCGGCGCAGCCCCGATCCGGGGAGCGTTTATCAAACACCACAAACTGACATCCGTTTTCTTCAGATCTGATAGATCACAAGATACAAGCCAGAAGAATCCTGGCATCAAACAACACCTCCCCCCATCACTTTTTGGAATGAAATGCGCACAAGGAACCCCTCTCTGCCCTAGTCCTATAATCCCCCTAAACTAGGGCTGCCCTTGGGAGCGGTACACTCAGGCTTCAGAGAAAAAGAATTAGTGTTTCATTTTCCAGGACTGTCACACCCCACCTTAATGAGCACTTAAAAGAGATGAATGTGCTGGGAATGAAAAGATTTATTTGAGATATTTAAATAATCTCTCTCAGCTATAACTAAACTGACCCCTTCGGCTCTCACAATGATATTTTTCTGTTATCTCTGACAATATCCAAGAGAAGTTTGCTGCTTCCCCTGCTTTTGTGTAGACCCAGGCCCTGTGTGTTGGCCCTTCTAGGGGGAGAGGTGGAAACGGCGCAGACGCAGATGCCTTTCCTGCGCCACGCCCAGCGCACCAGTGAAGATTGTTAATTACATTTCCGAATGCAAACAGCTAAACAAATATCTCGTTATTTTTTTTTTTTTTTAATGAATAGTACAACAGATCTTCAACCCTTTACAGCCCACTAAAAATCCTTGTGAGAGTTATGGTGCAGTCCGTTACAATCAGCCATGAAGTACATTACAAAGGTAATGTGGGTTTAAGAAGGGACTACGGCAGAATGTATATTTTCATTATCAAAAACGTTAAGCCATTTATCCTGGGGAGTCAGAATAATCATTAATGACTGGGAATTTATGGTGCCAGATCTTAAACTAATGTGAATGATTCCAGGTGTTACTAATGGCTTCAGTGAAATGTGCCGCGATCTAAGTCTTCTACTAAATCTGAGGTAATAGTCGGACGCTTAATCTCGACAGATGAGGAGCAATTTAACTGACATGTTGATTGGATTCTGGAGGCTGAAATGGCACCCGTTGTGAAGGGACACGGTCAAACAGCAGTCCGGAGGGTGACTTAGAAGTCATTGCCTTCCCAGGCGCCCCTGCACCGGGGGGCACGAAACCTACTTGGCAAACGATGATATTTTAAGTGTGCGGTTACTTTTGTGACATTTGCGATGACAAAGCTCAAGAGGCTCCTGTCAGCTTTGAAGCCTTCTCTCTAAAATTTTGAGAACATTCTTCGAGGCACTGGACTGTCCAGAGCAGCTGATGGGAGATGTCAAGCCAGGTAAATATTTCAATGGAGCCCCACCTGCAATAGTTTAGTTCAGTGCAGCCCTAGGAGCAGGCTTTGTCCTGCTGTGTGCAGTGTGACACCCACCTTGCTCCCTGTTGGATGTTTCTGCTAGATGCCTTTGCTGAACGGAACTAGGAGCTAGCTCCCTGCCTGATTCTGGGTCAGGATCATAATCATGCACAGAATTGGACCTTGGAGGTGCCAGGGCGCCCCAGGTCCAGAGGCACGTGGAGCTCCAGCCTCTACCCTCATGCTCATTAACAGTGACGACTGGTGCTGCCCAATCCAGTACCCTGCACGTGGTGAGTGCGTGCTGGATGCTTCTGACTGCTGTCAACATCCTTTGAAAGCACATAAAAATAAATTATCCATAGGTTTACCTGTCGGGAAGATAGATTCGGTGCGTCCGAGTGTTGCAGGCATTTCGAGTGACAGGGGTGCCTATCATGCTCCCGTAATAGGGTCAAACAGTTGGACGGGGATTTAACGCTCAGCAAGGCCAGAAGGGCCGAGCACTTGTCGGGGAGGATGGGTGGAGTGACGGGCGACGGCGGGGCCTGTTGATTACAGCGTTTTTCTGCTTCACTGCAGACCTGTAATGATCGCCACAGAGCCCAGAGCCCAAGTGACGGCTGCTCTCTCTCTTTCCAGCGCTTCGAGGAACTTGGCTGAAGGCAGAGGACCTCGTCTGCCTGCTGACCTCCAGCTCTGCCCTGTCAAGGGTTCAATTTACTTCTCCTGACAAGCATGCGGGAGCTGGTTCCGGGTGCATTTGATTGGTCCGCGTAGGTTAAATAAAACTTGGTTCAATTAATATTTCAGGATGCCTTGTCAGGATCAGGTACTTTAATGAAAGGACAGGTGTTCCGTACGTCCAGGGCCCCTTTCCTCCGACGCCCTTCGTGAGTGTCTACGGAGCCTTCTGCCTCCGAAGAAAACAGGAAGATGTAATGGCTGAGCCGTCGATGTTTCTTGGGGTTCTGAGAAGCTTACATGGTGTTTGTAAGAGGAAGAGGGCTCAAGGGGGGTTCACCCAGGCCGGGAGGCAGGCTGTCTGTGGTGATGAGGTTCACATGGGACTGACCTGGGGGGATCCCCTTCTCAAGCTGAGGAAGGCCAAGCCACGTTTGGGTCATCCTGCTGTGCTCCCAGGGGCCAGCACTCTGAGCTGGGTTTGTCCCATTAGGGTTTGCTGCAGGCCCTCTGCAAACCCTGGACACCGTGTGAGTCTGGCTTGAGCTGGATTCCGTCTGTTGGCCCCTTCACTGCCGAAGTGTAAACTAGGGGCCCCAGTACCATTCTTGATTATTCTGTAATATAAGGTGAGGTTCTGTTTTGTTGTATTCCATCAAGACGTAAAGCCCCCCTCTCTGTAGTAGGAATGGAGGAGCCAGAGGAGAGCCAGGCCTGGGGCCGCCCTCCTGGAGCTCACAGCTGACAGGGAGACGGGGAGAAATGAAGACTGTGTCAGGGGTGAGGGAGGGAAGGCCCACAAGGCCAGCTCTGCTGCGCTGCTCCTCGACGTTTCCCGGTCAGTGTGCGGACGCCTTGATACTGTGGCCTTGCCTTGGCTTTCTTAGGGGGCAAGGCTTCCCAGGGGCCACAAGATGAGCTGTGAGGACTGTCACTGCATCAGAAGCAGAGTTGAAGAAGACCTCCAGCACCTGGTCTTAACGAAATCCCAGGTGGAATGGAATCCAGGTCTCACCTCGAAGACACACACCCTGTAAATCGGCCACGTTTCCTTTCTCTGCTTTGGAAAAAGACGCAGTGCACCTTGGACCACTGGAACCAGAGTCCGGTACATTTGAAGGAAGGAAAAGACTGCCATGAAGCCCTCACAGCATCGGTGGAAGGGGGGCTTCTGCACTGGCAGGGGAATCATACTACGTGTACGGCAAGAACTAGAATTGTATTTCCAAGTGATGAAATAATAAGCCCATGACAAGTACTTATTGCAAATGCTCATTTTTTCTATGCCATCCTCTGCCATTGCTAGCAGAGGGTCAGGTTCAAGTGGAAAGTTGTGAAACACCGCATGAAAGCAGCAAATGCTTTTTCACTGGGAGAAGACTATTCCAAGGTTGCGTCTTCAGGTAGGGAGCCCAGTCCTTGCCCAGACATGCTGTTGTGACCTCAAGGCACAGCGCTGGGGGCACATGCTTCCCACAGCCATGCCAGGCCCCCGCTGGGGGGTAGAGTGGGAGGGGGCTTCCGAGGTACTGGATTCAGGCCCAAGAGGCTGGAGACTTTGTCTGTGAAAGGGGATGGTCCTGTGTTGGTGGCCTTTGTGAGTTTCCAAAGGTGACAGATTACTTGACCACATCCAACGGTTCAGATTTTGTTTGAAATTATGAGTCACGTTCTCTACCGGTCACAAATTGGATGCCCTGGATGCTCATGGATTCTTGGGGAAAGCTCAAACTGGTGCAAATACTCAGGACAGTGATCGGCAGTATGTAGGGTAATTCGGTATGTGTATCCTGTAGCTCATGGAAGCTCCATTTGCTGTAGGGGACACATTCCTTGCAGGTTCTTTTGCTATAGTGAGGGGGGGCAGGCTAGTCGAGCATCTCCAGGGCATTCAATAAATGCAATGTGCATATGATAGTAGCCCTTGAGACTTGCAAAGAGCAAGGTGGAGAAATCTTTAAAATGTACCACTTGGTGGAATATGTAAAAAACAGAGTGGAATCTATAAGTCCATACCACTATATAAGTTAAAATCGCATCCATACATGAGATAATGTTTAAAGCTAGGTACCTGTAAAATGTGTACAGGTAGAACACACTGGAATGGACCTCTGGGGTTGGGGACGGAGCAGGAGTAGGAATAGGAGGAGAAGAGACAGATGTTTAATTAAATGGAATAAAGGTGAGGTCCAGCATGAGCAATGGTGAGATTGTGCCGTACACCGAGCTGTGATGAATGCAGTTCCACCCACCTGAGGGGCAGCTGAAGACAGGTGAGTACGTGGACCGATGGCCGTTCCCACCTGGGATGTGATCCCCAGTGCAGGACAGAGGAGGCAGTGTCCTTGCGCTTGCTCAAAGCAGGAGCGTCAGCGTCACACAGAGCAGGGCTTTCTAAGGATGGGGCTCTGTCTGCTCTCCCGCCTTGGTTTGGGGGTCTTGGCACAGTGCACAGCACTGAGCTGGGGTCCAGTCGATGTTTTCAAGTGAACCGTGATCTAATTACTTATATACAGGGTCTTCGTCTCTTTTTATGATTGCAAAAATAAAGTATATCCGGTAAAAATGTTCAAACATTGTGAAAGAGTGTACAGTGCACACAAGACCCCTCCCACTCTTAGCCCCCAGTGGCTCCCCCAGAGATAACACCACTGGTGTCCATATACTCTCAGAGGTTTCTGGGCATATACACCCATGCAGGATGACGTCACCCTAATAACAGCTCCATATCGACTGTAATAATGATGATAATCCTTTATGTGTGGGCAGCAAGGTGTAATTGATGGAGAACGCCCCCGATGAAGCTGTAACCAGGACGGAGGCTCCTCTTCAGTTTTATACACGAGGATGCTGAGACCCAGCGGTTGAGCTTCTTGTGTTCCCATGCACAAGGCCGGAGTAGGGCCCAGGCACCCTTTAGCATCTCCCAGGTGTGACTGCAGTCTGGTCCAGAGGCAACACTCACTCTGCGGTGCCGGCTTCCTTCCTCTCTCACTGTACCTACCTCCCCCACCCGACCCCAGCTCTCAGTTTCCCATCTTTAAAAGGAATCAGTTGGAAAAGATAACGCCTGTGTCTGCCACCCTGTGGTCAGGGTGCTAGGACAGGGTGTCAGGCAGCATTTGCAAAAGCTCAGTGTTTCCCAGTGAATCCGAGCACGGTCTTTAGGAGACCTGGCTGGGGAGCCCAAATGCATTGTGATTATAAAGAGAAGATGGGAAATAAGCTTCAAAAACCTTATGTGTTAAGATGAGAGTTCCAGGTGACAGTTTGTGATCCCCCGGGCCAGTCATCTCCAAACCTTTCACTGTTATCACTGTCTGACCCACTTATGCTCTGCACACACACACACAACCATTATGTATTAATTCACCCAATATGTATATATATACATATACGTATACAATATACTAATTATTATATGTTATCCATTATATAACATATGTAAAAACATAAATGAACAATAAATGATTAAAGAAAACATAGTCAACAATACTGTACTACGCACTTTAAAATTTGTTAAGAGGGTAGAGCTCACGATAAGTGTTCTTACCACCAAAAAACAAAACACAAAAACAGAAACAAAGGGACACGGATTATTTCACAATATATAAAAATGTCTGATCATTATGTTGTGCACCCCAATCTAATTAGGAGGAGAAAGCATCAAAAAAAAAAAAAAGTCCCAGTTGAGGAACATTCTAGAAAACACCTGACTAGCACTCTTCAAAATTCTCAAGTTCATCAAAAACAGGAGAGTCTGGGAAACTGTCCCAGCCAGAAGGAGCCTCATGAAGGAGCCTCAGAAGGCATGATGATTAGGATTTCAACATACCTTTTTCGGGGGACACAGTCCAACCCATAACAGAGGTCGTGTGTATCACGCTCACGATCGTGGTTGCCGTGTAAGGGTCAGAAACCACGTCTGTCACTCCTTGTCCTCTGTGGCCCTTCTGCTGTATCTCCCCGTAAGGATCCAAATTCACATTTTCGTACAAGTAGGCAATTCTCTGCCCTATCATCTGAAGTGGAATAAATGTACAGGGTTGGAATCCTTCCTGCATGAAAGGATATCTCAATTTTTATGACTTTAGATATTACCATAGAATATTCCAGTGAAGTATGTGCCAAATCTACAATGTCAGGTACCATGGGGAAGTGAATCTATTTTGCCAGACTTTAACCAGCACCAGAGGCTGTCTTTTCTTTTCTGTTAATCTGAAAAAATAAAATAAAATAAGACCACACTGTTCAGCTTTTACATTATTTCTTCATTCAATGCCTCCACACTGAGCTATACACTTCATGAAGAGGAAGATATTTTTTTGGGGCACCATAAATGTTTGTTGACTGAACAAATGACAGATAAAAATGAAGGAATGAATGCAGGTGTTGGCCCCAAGCTGTTCACAGTGGGTGTAGTGGGTACAATGTGCAAAACAGGGGACCGGACCTCACAGGGTACCCAGATGCAGAAAGAAAAAGCATCTACTGTGCTCTCACCCGGTGCTGGGCCCTGGGAGCGGGGGTCGCCCCTCAGCGCCATGCGGTCAGCTGTACAATGATCCCATTTCACAGGTAAGGAGACTGAGGCCCTGGTCACCTGACCATGATGGATTCCAGAACTAGTGCCTCGGTTACCTGCACATGCTTCTCAGGCCACAGGAACTGCCCCTTAATCGTGGAGCAGGAGTCACCCCTGCAGAGGGGACCTGCTGCCTGCAAGGAGGTTCTGCCCAAGGGTGTCTATAAACCAGTGTCATTCGTGCAAGAGGCGTGGCCTCTCGCATGGGACTCTCCTCTACCTGGGTCCACCGGTGACTTGAGGAGGCCCATGACACAGCCAAGTGTAGCTTAGGTAAGGCATGGCCAAGAACAGAGGAGGTTTTCTCATTAACCGACCCTGGGAGTTACGGCCCGCACTGGAAGCGTGGGTAATTGCCATTTTTAATGGGGTTGATTTAGCAGCAGCAATTTCGCAATCTTCCCTATTCCCTGGGGCTGTCACCTGGGCCCTCGCACATCTGGGAGAGTTGGGGGGCTGCGGGGTTTTCCCGGGGTCCCCTGGGCCCGGCCAGCTTCAGGCAGGGTGCCGACTCCTCAGACCAGCTGGGGACTCATTAGCCCCGAGCCCCGAGATGGGGAAACTGGAGGCGCTGGCTTCCCAGAGTGCCAGGTCCTGCCTCTCCAGTGACACGGCAGGTGTAAACCATCCATGGGAGGGAAAGAGGGTGCGGGGCCGGGGCGTGTCCTCCTGTCCCTGCAGTGGGCAGTCATCAAGGTCACCTGCGTCCCTGTCGGACAAAGTGGAAAGCATGAAGCAATGGCAGAGGGTCTGCGGATGGAGACACTGGATGTCTTGTCACTTTAAATGGTACATGTTTTCACGCTTATTTCACTCTTAAAGAAAGGGCTGCTCACACAGAACGGAGGATTCGGGCCTCAGGGGACCCTGTGGCCGTGATCTGTGGACTTCGTTCTGGAATGGCACCTGAGAGGGGAGGGAGGGGTGGGTCCAGCTGCCCGTCCTCGGGGCTGGTGCTGCCTCTGCCCGGGACCCGATGGATGACGGAGCTGCACTCCCCACCCCATGGCCACTTTCAGACTCAGCGAACAAAAGCCTCTGGCCTCTGTCAGCAGTTCTTGCCCTTGGGAGTCTACTCAAGGCCCCTGGGGGTGAGGGTCCCAGGGCACTTGGACCAGGTGTGTTTCAGGTGGGCCCACCTGTGTCCTCAGAAGCCACCAGCATCCAGGGCCTCGGCTGCAGAAGCTGGGCCTCAGGCCTATCAGGCCTCATCTTTTTGGGGGGGATGGGCCCCTCTCACATTGGGATGCTGGCTGTAAGACATGGTGCCCCTCCCTGTGGTCCCTCCACAGGCTTGGGAAGGCCCTGTGGGCACTTGATGGGTCCTCCAGGGCTCTGCACCCCTTAAACAGGAAGTGCAGGCCAGATGCTGCTGTGTTGCCTGCTGCAGAGGACGTCGGCCTGCAAAGGCTCCAGGTCAGGCAGGTGTCAAGTGGACCAGGCGGGGACAGCTCACCTGGGCACTTCCCACCCTGGGAGAGTTTTATATCATCTGATGGCGCAAGAAGCAGCGTCTGACTCACAGACTTTGAGAAGGAACATTTGGTTACCGGGGAAGGGTTGGGGAAAGGGATAGTTAGGGAGTTTGGGACTGACATGTCCACACGGCTATATTTATTTATTTATTTATTTATTTATTTTTGTGGTACATGGGCCCCTCACCGCTGTGGCCTCTCCCATCAAGGAGCACAGGCTCTGGACGCGCAGGCTCAGTGGTCATGGCTCACGGGCCATGGCTCACGGGCCCAGCCGCGCCGCAGCACGTGGGATCTTCCCGGACTGGGGCACGAACCCCTGTCCCCTGCATCGGCAGGCAGACTCTCAACCACTGTGCCACCAGGGAAGCCCCACACGGCTGTATTTAAAACGGCTAACCAAACAAGGACCTACTGTATAGCACAGGGAACTCCGCTCAATATTCTGTAATAACATAAACGGGAAAATAATTTGACAAAGAATAGATACATGTATATGTAGAACTGAGTCACTTTGCTGTCCACCTGAGGCTAACACAACATTGTTAATCACCTCTACTCCAATATAAAATAAAAAGTTAAAATAAAAACAGCAGCAGCATCTGAGACTGGAGCCACACTGGTTAGCCACACTCTGGCAGCAGGGGGACCCGTTTCCTCTTCGTGGTGACTGCACTGATCAGGTAAGGACCACCCTGCCTGCTGAGGGCTCTGACCAAGTTAATGCAAGCACCCCATTCTCCAGCTCCCGAGCTGTGGCTTCTGGGTGTCCACTGTGTGAGCCACAAGAGGTGTCCCTCTGATGGGACCATGTGCCTCCAACTGGGCCTTTCCCCATGGCCTCTGGGCAGGGAGGGAGGGTAGAGACTACTTTTCTGCTCTGACTGTAACCAGAGACCCCGAGAAGGAGCCACTCAGCAGAGAAGTCCTGCTTCATCACACTGCTTTCCCTTCACCCTGGCGGTCCCATGGGATGGGGCATGGGCCAAGCTGGGTCCTTTTTATCTGCAGAACAGTCCATGGAGATACTTAAGTCTGACCTCTCCCCATGGCCCTCAAGGGTTTCTTTGGTATCACGATGGCCCCATTTGAATTTCACAGACACCCACATCCTGGCAGACTAGGCAACTGGTGAAGAGCGTCTGAATTGGTCAAGGCTGAGGATCCCTTAGTTTGATGCTGTGGGTCCTGAATGGGGGGCATCTCGGCCCAAACCCATGTACCCAGAGCCGTCCTGGTCCTCATGAGGGAATGAGGGATTTTGTAGGAAGGAGGCCTCCCCTGCCTGGCATAGGCCTGGTAGAATTGCCCGGCTATTACTCCAGGCAGCTGTCCGGCCCACCTGCAGAGCATGAGGCTTCTCAGAGGCCTTCTCCCCCTCAGAGCCCCTCTCTCATCACCTGCTTTGTGGTGTACGATGCCTGGTCCCCAGGGACACAGGTCAGGTGTCAGGGCATCGGGCGCCCTCCTCCTGGCCCCGAGCTCTTGAGAGCCTGTCTGTCACTTGGCCTGGAGGCTGGTGGAGTCTGGGATCCTCCATAGCCACCGTCAGGGGACTCTCCCCTCTACCAAGGGATGGTCAGCACCTGCTCTCTGCAGGAGGTAGCCCAGCCTCAGGGCAGACAGTGCTGTCAGGGCAGTGTCTCTCCTGGCCTCCCTCCCAGAGAGGACCCCAGACCCTGCAGACAGTCCACTCCACACCCCAGGGTCTTGCCGTGAGGGGTGAGGCCGTATGATCTCACTCAGTCTGGGTCCACTTTTCCTGTGGTTTTTAAAAGGGCAGGTTGACGGTAATTCTGAAAATGCACTCTGTTGGCTTGGGTGGGTCCCTGCCTGTGTCCTAGGCCATGATGGGCATCAGCCAGGCTTATCGGAAATAAGCCACGAGAACAGAAGAAACTCCAGAGATGGTTTTCGCCTTGGCACGAGCTTTCTGTGTCTCAGAGTTTCAATTTTTGGTTTCCATGAGAGAGTCCCATTAATGGACCATGCTCGTTCCCTTTTTAATATCTGCATTCACCTGCCTTTGCATCTTGTCGCCTGGTCGCTGGAGGGGAAGATGACACAGTTGTCTTCTGCTGCTGATGCCATAACACAGAAGGGATGTCGGCAGACAGCGGTCCAGAGTTCTGGGCACCGGACCAAGAGACCATCTCATCCTTGATCCCACGAGCGGGAAACCTCGGCTCCAGGAGATCCTGCGAGACCTTGTATAGCCCTGCTGGGGGCCACCGGAAGTCTGTTGTCCCACAAAGATTGTCAACCACTCATAATTGAATCCAATTAGAAGGAGATTGTCTAACTTTAAACAAATGGCGAACCAAGGAAGCAACCTCTGGTGAGCTGCAAATTTTATGCCTTGGCGCTTTGCAGCGTTGTCAGGCCGAGCACATCCCCAACTTTGAGCCAAAGACACTAATGCTGAGAATTAGTTTAAAGGCACAAGAGAGACTGGGAAAGAGAGAATGAGTTTTAGGACTTAATCATTGAAAGGCCCCGTTTGCTGTACTGGACTATATAGGCTGATGGGATCTCCTGCTCATTTCATAATTAAAATATTCCAGGAGTTCTAATTTACAGGATATTAACTCCTTTTCAACAAACCTTATATCATGTGTCCTTCCTTTGCCCTAGTTTTTTTTTTTTTAAATTTCTCCATGGAGACGGTAAATGTTTTTAATAAAAAGTTGATAATCCACTTTCTCTATACTTTAAAAGTAACTGGGGTTAAGCCTTATGATCATATTACTTGATGTGTTCCATTTGGGGTTTTTCCTTTCTTGAAGCCTGAGCCAGAGACGTGAGGACAATTTATGAATTAGAGGGAGTGACATCATGCTGGCCTGTTTGAACAAACATCCCATAATATGTGGGCTGAAAGATGACTCTGGTGTCCACGGTGCTAAGTAGACTGCCTCCGGACCAGGGGCCGGGGTCCAGGTGTGGAGGGCACAGAGCTGCCGCCCGGGCTCCACTCTACTTAGAAACAGCGGTGCTGTGTAAACCATATGCATTTGTACGTCCTTCAGAAAGTAAACGGTTAAACCAACTGTGGTATATCCATCCCAGGAACTATTACTCATAAATAAAAAGGGGAACAAATTACCGATATACACCAACGCTTGGGTGTATTTCCAGAGAATTATGCTGAGTGAAAAAAAACCAATCTCAAAAGGTTAGATGTTGTCTCATTCCATTTATATAACATTCTGTTTGTTGTGGTTCAAGATGTGTGGAGATGCATTGCTATTTATGTTACTTAAGCTGTTATTTGTTGTTTGGTACATAACCCTCTTGAAATGACAAAATTCCAGAAATGAAAACAGATGAGTCGTCAGCTGGGGGTGGGTGGTGGTGCCTGGGGGTGTGGCCCAAGGGGCAGGTTATAAAAGGGCAGCCTGGGCAGGTGGTGATGGAAGCATGCTGGGTCTTGGCGGTGGTGCTGGATTCAGGAGCCTACAAACGTGATGAAATTGTATAGAACTAAACACCCACGCATGCAAGAAATGAGTCCACACATAGCCAGTCACTATACATAAGGCTGTTTTCGTGTCACTTTCCTAGTTGTGATGTTGCACAGTTTTGCTGGATATTACCAGTGGGGAAGCAGGGAATGGGCGCATGGGATCTTTCGGTGTCATTTCTTACAAATGCATGCGAATCTTCAATTATCTCAAAATTTAAAAAAATTAATTAAAATAAAACATAAGTCCAACTTGTCTCAGAATTAAGTGAAATATCTGCCGGTAATAGCAGGAGGGTGTTATAATTTGTTGCTGTTTCTGACTGATTTCTGTGTGCTTTCCAATGACTGCCTGCCTCGCTGATGGATGGTCCAGGTGGTGTCCTCGCATTCTCCCTGGGGGTCTTAGAGGGAGGAGCCCTGAGCTGTCCAGCCTGAGGAGCCGAGAGAGTTCTGCAGAGTCTGGCAGGAGGCCTTGGAGAGGCTAGGCTGCTGGGCTCCCTCCTGCCCTGGCCGCCACCCCAGTGGTTGCTGGGCCTGCTTCCGCTCAACGAGGAAGATGAGCATCGACCCAAACTCAAGGCTGAAGAGAACCCGGCCTGCCCCACGCTGCCTGGGGGACCCCTGGCTGGTCCCTGGACATCTCTGTTCCTGGCTGAATTTTTCCTCATTTGGAAATGAGAATAAAAAGAAACTGAACTCAAGGGTGTGGAAAGGGACTCTTATGAGCTACCACAGGCTAAAGTCCTTTCAACATTCCTACACACGTGGCTACTTGTACCCAGAGGCCCCAGACTCAGCCGGGACCGGCAAAGGTGAGGCTGCCCAGGCAAGGGGCTGAGGGCGAGGTCCTGAGGGTTTAAAGGCCCCGTCGTCTGGGACTGGATGATGACGCCTTCATCCAGATGTACAGGGAGAAGGTGCCCACGGGCGGGTGTGAATTCCCACCCAGGCTTGGGGATGTGGTGTGGAGTGAACGCGCTACGGGGTGGGGGGTGACCGGTGCTCCAGGAGCTACAGGCCTGGGTAAGTGCAGAGAGAAGCTGGGTCTCCAGGGCTGGAACCTTGGGAGGACCGGCCTGCCTGCTGCTCCCTGGAGGAGGTGACAAGATGCTGGAGGCTGAGAGAGGCCTGGGGAGAGCGATGCTGCAGAAGCAGAGGTCCAGGGCCCGGGCTGACAAACCAGCCACCGAGTCCCAAAGCCCTGCTTCTTGTTCTGCGGACAGGGGGGTCTGCTTTCCCTTTCAGAACCTAGGTTCTTCATTATTAGAGCAATGGAGGACCAAAGCAGTGTTTTACTAACTGGTCCCCGGGTCCTAGAAGTTCCATGGACCCCTTCCATGGGCCACAGGAGGTGAGAGGGATGGGGCCCGTTCATCCACTGTGTGATCGCTGCGTGTGTGTGTGTGTGCGCTACACTGATCGACCTTCTCCTTAACAGCAGCTTTGAACAAAAGGATTGAACAAAAGTTTGGAAATTAATAAATAGATGACATTAGAGGGACATTTTACTTCTCAGATCCTGGAAAGACATCTTTTAAAAGGAGATGTAAGTTGTAAGACCAAATACTCTCTCTACGCCACCGAAATCTTTTATCCCTCTGACCAGCTGACCCGAAGCCGTGTCACTCAACTCCCTCTTGTATCTATTCACGTCCCTTCCTCAGGAAATATCTGTCTTAAAATTCACACTGTGGGATCCCTGCCTGGGACAGCGTAAATCAGGGAAGAAACTCCAAAGGATGTAAATTAAGGAGAACGGCTACTGAGTGTTACCCATGGATACATCTTTTTGCAAGGTTCAGAATTTGCTGGAAACCTCCCCCTTTTTTTTAACTGCCCACTTGAAAAGAATTTTCTCTGACGACAAATGTAGTACGTGTCAGCTCCGGGGCAGGATGCAGGGAAGGCAGGAAGGCATTACATCAGCCCTTTTCCTGCTTTCACCTCCCTCCATCTACATGCTGAAGGCTGCTCTGCTCAGCAGCGACTGAACAGACATTTGTAGAGGGGACACATGTGGGGCAGCCCTGTGCCTCTCTGCACAGAGACCCTTCCGTTCTTTAGGGCAGCCCACCCCATACCTGGAGGGCTGTTACGAGGTGCCTGGAGGTGAGACCTGCATCCTCCCGTGAGAGGCTCAGAGGAACCCACTGTGATCGGGGAGCTAGTCTCCCCTGTCCTCGGAGATTAGCAGTGACTTTCAAAATTGCATCGACATTGTTTATTTTGGAAATACTTCTTTCTGTGGGCTTTAAGAAAATGTTTTTTTGATGCGGACCATTTTTAAAGTCTTTATTGAATTTTGTTACAATATTGCTTCTGTTTTATGTTTCGGTTTCTTAGCTGTGAGGCATGTGGGATCTTAGCTCCCCAACCAGGAATTGAACCGACACCTGCTGCACTGGAAGGCGAAGTCTTAACCACTGGACCACCAGGGAAGTCCCTGTGGGCATTTATTTTTAATTCAAAGTAGCCTGGTGTGTTCAGTGCAAGCCCCCAGTGAATGTCTGTGTCCTGAATGGATGTGTGAATGATAAACGTGTGAGCACATCGGCCTGCTTGGCCCCAGGAATAGGGTCTTAAGGTTGGCTTCCTGGAGAAAAGGAGCATCCGATGCTCTATGCTCTAGTGACAATCTTGTCTAGTGACCACAAGCTTGGTGTTTAGAGTGGCGGCTGTCTTCCAACCCCCAGGCACCCTCCTACCTCTAGGACCCTGGACAGGCTGCTTAACCTCTCTAAGTCTCAGTTTCCTGGTTTAAAACTCCCTCCTCTCTAGGATCACTGCAAGAAGTAGATGAGGTGATTCTTCCAGAACGCCACGCCTGGTGCCCGGGAGATGCTTGAGACCCATTTT
This sequence comes from Mesoplodon mirus, assembly GCF_964341445.2. NCBI lineage: Eukaryota > Metazoa > Chordata > Mammalia > Artiodactyla > Ziphiidae > Mesoplodon > Mesoplodon mirus. The sequence continues at coordinate 227,626,449 of NC_138977.1, read as the reverse complement.
CAGGCAGGAGGACTTCTTACTACCACTGGCCTTCTCTAAAGGGTCACTTTGCTTCTTTGATGACCAGCTTCCCTAGACTATCCAGGATCAAGGATTTCTGTTTGTTTTGAAAACCTATTAGCAACCCGTGCCTCAAAGTAAGTCCCTTGCAGCCTGGGCTCAGCGATTATCTAGTAGCTCCTAATAATTGGTCACAGGCATTCATCCTAGGGGGTTGATTAGCTGGGAATCAGCTGAGCAGTTTGTATTTCTTTACTGTAAGGCTTTTTGGAGGTAATTCCACCCATCATTAGAAAGGCGGATTTGGCCTTCCACCAGGAACTCCTGCCAAAGCCATCTTTCCCAGCAGGAGCCTGTGTGAGGCTGCACTGGTATCTCCTGGGGGAAATGGAGAAGTCCCTTTGCGGGGCTCAACTTCAGGTGAGGACTCATGCTCACGCATGCGTGCGTGCGTATATGTGTGTGTGTGTGATAGAGAGAGAGAGACATGACAGGGCCTCGGATCTTCATAAGGAACAAGCCAAGAGTGTGATTTTGATCTCTGTTTGGAAGCACAATTCTGTTGTATTCTGGACATTTCCTCACGTGGGCATTTGAGACCCCTTTTGGAGGAAAGGGAAACGTCCTCAGCACAAAGCTCACGGGGATGCCTTGTCCTCCAGGAAACAAGGGCTCTTTCCCTTTAAAACGCCCACTTTTCTCCTGATGCCTGAGTCTGTGTCTTTAAGACAATAATTGCTGAATTGAAATCTGAGACTGTTATCTCAATAACCAATTACTCAAATAACTTTGAAATTGGCTTAAATTGTCTCGTCATGCTACATTTACCTGAATCTTTTTATGGGAAATTTAGGAACAAGAAAAAAATTTCTTGGCGGTCTAATTTGTTTGGTTTCACTGAAGGGCCTTATTTGCAACAAGCAAGTGGCTCTGGGTCTCCGTGGCCCAGGCCTCTGCCTCCTAGGATGGAGTCTACCCTGCTGGGGTCCTCTCCGAGGTCCATCCACCCAACGGCACAGCCCCTCCGTGCCCTCCCTGGACCTTTCCAAAATAAGGTCCTCCCTGTGTGAGGGAGCAAATATGTGTGTGTGTCATGCCCATGAGATAAATTTCCCTCTTCTCGGCAAAAGATTTAAATGTCATGGATTTTTTTTCCTTTTGGAAAATAATAGATGAGGTTATGTAGCTTTAATTTTCTCCCTTCCAACAGCTATGAAAGCTTAAAGGCGAGAGCCACCATCTTTAAACTAAAGGAATTCACCATTTATTAGTGGTTTGAATGGATGAGAGTGAGTGTCTGGGAGCAATGTACTTGGATTTTATATATAGCTATAAACCCAGTAATAGAATATTACATCTTTTTCTCTAATCTAGCCTTATATCCCCTCATTTTTCTCAGAGTCTAAACTAAAGTAATGGGAGTTCTTAATGCTCTTCACAACCATCCTCCTTTTCCTCTGCACTGTTTAAAAAGAGGTTGCTTCTGCAAACATTTTACTGATTTTGCAAAGATCCAATTCATTTTATTTTAGAAACAAGAGTAGAGTGTTGAGGCGCTTACTGATCATAAGTATTGGGACAAAAAGAAGATAGCATAAGGGAATGGGAAATAAAACGGGCACCAACCTTCAGGACAGCCCCAAGGAGCAGATCAGCTCACAGGGTCCCTCCTCCCCTCTCCTCTCTGATACCTGCTGAAGCCCCCAGTGCTTCATGGAAATTTGGAACCTGGCTTGGAAGGGGGGACACTTTTGTTTACATGTTGCCTTGGAAAGGCGTGAAAGTATTTTTAACCAGCATCTTCTCCCTGACCAAAGAGAGGTTGGAATTTTCACAACTGAAGTCACAACATAGATGGGCTTCTATTTTAAGGCATTGGAACAAAGACAGGAAAAGAACAAAGATGATTTTCAGGTTCAATATTGATCTCCAAGTGTAAAAAGACAAATGAGTCTTTCCAGACACACCATTGCTCCCTGGGGAAGGAACTCTCAGAGTGGTGGGTGCAAAGGAAGCAGAGAAGCAAAGAAGCACTGGGGCTCAGTGCTGGGCGTCTCCCCTGTGACTCTACAAACCCTGGATACGCACACTGGCTAACGGGTTCCTGGGGTGTCCGGCCCCCAATATCCTCATCTGTGACATAAGGATGAAGATCTTTAAACTTGCATCCCCACTGCCACTTGTGGAGACACATGCTGGGATGTGGGGTGCTAGTGGGCAGAGCAGTGACCCCAAAACAGAAGCCCTTTTCCTGAGGGATCCTGGCAAAGCACTCAGCTACCTTGACTCTCAGTTTCTTATCTATGGCGCCAAGAAAGATTAAGTTTCCCACAGCCCCTCACGTGTTTGCAAGGATGAATTGAGAAAAAGTACTAAATGGAGTCGGAAAATTGTAAAGCACTCTCTATGAATATGAAATATTAGTGCTTTCGTGATGCAACAAGATTTTCAACCTCATAATTTACCCTGAAGTCCGGGAGGAAATCACTTTGTCATAAAAACATCTTGGAATGGTGATCCATTCTTCTTCTATACTGGGAGAAAATTCAGAGCGGTTTCCAAAAGAACAACATTATAAAACCGTAAAAGAATCTAAGTTCAAAAGCCCTTGGAAACAGCTGGACTGAGCCTTAATAATTCAAATAATTCAGCCAAAGTGTTTCTTTCTTATGGAATAAAGCATGGGTTTTTTTGTTGTTGTTGTTTGTTTGTTGACACACCAGATAAAGTGTCATCAAAACTCGGGCGGGATCCAGACAGCACGGACCCTGAGCCTTCTTCCGCTCCTGCTGTTCCCTTTTGGACGCCTCGCTGGGATTCCAGGATGCTGGGGGTCCCCAGCGAGAGCTGGCCAGGCTGGGATCTGTCCTTGGCTCCCCTCACAGCCTTCCTCACTGCCACATCTCCCCTTCCTTCGGCTCCTCCCCCCCACCTCCTCTTCCTCTTCTCTAGCTGATGTCCCTGCTGTCCCATGACCTCGTCCAGAGGGGCTTTCTGGCTCCCTCTGCAACCTCATCTCTTCCTGCTTAGATCCTGGGTGGCAGGCATCACCTAGAGACCCACCTCTGGGTGGTCTTGGCCACCGGAGGGTCAGGGTCAAGGACTGGGGAGGAACAGAGCTTAGGGTTCCAGAGAATAGAAGAAGGAAGAGAAGAAGGGTGTCAGGAAAGTCTTTCTGGCCTTTTCTAGATTATTCTAGTGATTTTGGCAATGCCACGGTGGCTTAAGATTTGCAAGAGAACAAAATTTATTTCCTTTTTATTTCTGGAAATATTTTAATATTAGAAACAGTTTTCCAATTTTATCCGTAATCCAAAAAGAGAAACCTATATTCTGTAGGCCATGGAGGATGCTTCCAAAGGATTTAGACAAATATATTTTTGGGGCTTCCCTGGTGGCGCAGTGGTTGAGAGTCAGCCTGCCGATGCAGGGGACACGGGTTCGTGCCCCAGTCCGGGAAGATCCCACATGCCGCGGAGAGGCTGGGCCTGTGAGCCATGGCCGCTGGGCCTGAGTGTCCGGAGCCTGTGCTCCGCAACGGGAGAGGCCACAACAGTGAGAGGCCCGCGTACTGCCAAAAAAAAAAAAAATATATATATATATATATATATATATATATATATTTACTATAAATATATTGTCATTTTTTCTATCCACAGAAGGACAAGGATTTTGAAATATATGCTAGTATTTATTTGTTTATTTATTTAGGGTATAGTTGGTTTACAATGTTGTGTTAGTTTCCCCTGTACAGTGAAGTAAATTAGTTAGTATTTACTAAAGTGCCAAACCTTTTGTAGTTTTTGCTCTGGACTCAACTAGGGAAAGTCAATTACGTAGAGTGTTGGAATCCTGAGTGGACATCAGAAACTCTGTCCTAGAAGTTTAATAACTGGTGGAATTTGGTACCAGAGGAAACAACCAGGATGTCACATCTGATGGCCGGGAAGAGATAAGTAACCATGTCTGGCTTCCGGATGTGCAGAGATGGAGTTGGACCCACTGTTTCACAAGCAGCAGAGGGAACCTCAGGAATCCCAGGGCCACTGTGACAGCTGCAGTGCCAGCTGGCTGACCCACAATGGCCCCAACCAGAGGCAAGACTGGGAGGCAGGTGGCCAAAGGGGGTGCCGTGGGCAACGCGGCCATTTTGCAGCTCAGCACTGCGTGGTCCTTAGACCCTCAGGTGGGTCCCAGCAGTTACAAAACTGTGGTTTCAGAGGAAAAAAGAGAAATGATACAATTTCATCAGCGTCCTTCTCAGGAAGGGGAACTGTGAAAATAATCAGGACTTTATAGCAACTCCCTTGCGTTCTTGAAGTTTGCCCAGTGTTACACAAGGAGAGAGTTCGTCCGGATACTATTCACTCCGTGTAATTCACCTTCCCGCATATTATTTTATGTCACCTGGTGTTATGTACCACAGTCCTACTTGCATTTGTGTTATACTGCTGTCGACTGAAAAGAAATGCACACTGGAGAAAAATGCACAATGTGAGAGTTGAGTTCCGTTTTATTGGGGGCAAAATGAGGACTGTAGCCCGGGAGACAGCGCAGCTCTGAGAAACCGCTCCAAAGAGGCAGGGGGAAGGTCAGAGCCACACGTGATTTCAGTGAAGGGGGTGTGGACATGCAGTCAAGCACGCATGTTGGCAGAGGCTGGCTGAGGGTCAGGAGGAGCAGACGTCACCATCAGTGACCTTAGTGCTTTTCCAGACATGAGGAGATGCTAGAATCAGGCTCATATAATCTTCTCCTGAAAATATCTAACCACCTGAAGACGTGTCCTGCCCGTTCCTCCCAGAGCACACAGGCCTCCTTCCTGCTCTCCACCTGAGCTCCTTTCAGGGGGTGTTGAAGTTCGGTAGCTGCGGCAGCTCGCGATTTAGTCCTCGTAGAGGCGGTCGCCAAGCATCAATTTGTAGTTAGCTCAGTAGTGCTTTAGTCAAGTAGTTTTGAAAAGCAAAGAGGTGGCTCAAGCACTCTACCGAAGTCTAAAACAGCTGATGTGAGCAACCACCCTTCAGAGTCACACCCTTCCAGTTGAAAACCATGAGAAAGGATTCCAGCGGCAATTCGGCTGGAGCACTCGTGCCCCCGGCAGCAGGTGTCAGAGAAGGAGGTAGAAGAGGCTTCTGGCCCCGCTTGCTACCACGGCGCTGCTGCACGTTGCAACCTGTGTTAGGGAAACTTCCGCCGTGTGTGCCGGGCAGCTGCTACTGAGCTTTCCAGGTGGACAGAACCACCGAGGGCAGGAGGGCATGGTCTCTGTGCCAGGGGAGTGCTCATGGCCTCGGCTTGTCAACACTTCATCACAGCCAGTCAATGCTACCAGAGAAGAGATTTTGAATTCAGTTAATATTTATCTTATAAACTGTGATGGAAAAGCATGTTTTGCGGCAAGACTTTGGATCACGTGGCACCTGAACACAGGTGATGGCACCTGATGCAGTGCAGATCTGCTTGGTTCACAGAAGGCAGCAGTCAGCCCTGGACCTCCCACCCAAGGAGTGAGAGCCATGAGCACCCTCCGGCAGCCCCCGCGCACGCATCCTTTGAGCAGAGAGCACACAAGGCACAGCTCCTCCCCATGGAAAGGCTCAGAGGGTCAAGGGAAGAGGCTCTTGAACTTCCGGGATGCGGGTTAGAATATGTCTGCTTGGCCTTGGTGACGTCTGCAGAGCCATCCTGAGTAGCTTACTCAGAAGCATGTCTCAGCGAAGTATTTGGTTCTTGAATAACGTGCACCTGGCAGTTCAGGGTTGAAATATGATATTTAAAGTTCAAGCGCAAGTGGTTTGTTTGTTTGTTTTTTGGATCAAACTGGGCTCAAACACATTGAAAACCCAGAGTTTATCTTTTCTAATACTTGGTGATTTTACTACACAGTGAAAAGAAGAAATCGATTACATAGTATTGAGAATTCTCCAAAACTCCATCCAAAGGCTGAAACAGAGTGTAAAACTTTTTTTTTTTCCAGAGCCAAATACTACCAAACAATGGATAAGAATTCATTCACTATTATCTCCTGAAACTGAAAGATAATCCCACCTTCCAGCTGTTGAGGAAACTTTACACATCAAAGGCAACAAGCAGGGAAACTCTGGTCTTCAGAGAGAAATCTCTTCATAATTTCTGGGCGAAATATCAGACCCCAAAGTCTGATAATCCCAACAATCTACAGGCAGAATTCGAGTTTTATAACTGGGTAGTTGAAAATCAAGGTAGGAAAACGAAACAGGCTGCCTTGGGCTCGAATTCTCCACACTGACAACCCGAGTGTCCTCCTAAGAGATTATGAACAGAAGTATGCCTCTCACTGATCCAAAGCGGTTGTTTTAACTGTTAGTTTTAAAATGTTATGTTCAAAGGAACCTATCGGACAGAGACAGAGGACAGTAAAGGGAAGACATGGCGGCCAGACGCGTCTTCACTGTGAGGTTACAGCTGAGTGAATGACAGCAGGATGTCTGCAGATGCCTGAGGTTCTCGAGACAGAATAGACACAGTGCAAAGGAAATTCTAATAATAATCTTGAAATCAAGTAATAAGTTACCCGGCAAACCCGGGAGTGAGTGGGGGGTTGTGAAAGGGGGAAATAAGTCATTCCCAGGCCTCGTCTGGGGACGCGAGGGTAGGAAAGTAATTGAGGGTCACAGCAGAAGTGGAGGAATAGGATATCTTTGGGGGGAAGACTTAGAATCTGTTTTTACATCATTTTAGAGAAATATTTGTCTGAGTTTTCCCGAGAAGGGGAGTTTTCTCAGTCCGTCCCAGCGGGAAGCAGAGGGCACACTCCAATTGGGAACTCACAGGGCCCCAGGGATCTGTGATTCTCTGCTGCCCCTGACCCGGATGGGAAGAGGAGGGGCCAAGGTCAGCGGGACCAGAGTCTGGACATAGAGCCAGAACAGGCGCCAGGGTGTGGAGGGAAGTGCTGGCAGGAACTGAGGTTCTTCCCCCAAGGATTCCAACCACATTTGGGGGCTGCAGTTGGAAGGTGTGCTTCGGCACACATTGGAGCCTTTGGCTGTAACCACAGAAAACACGAGCATCCCGGGAGCTCCAGGCGGGATCCAAGTACTGAGCACAAGCACCTTTCCCCCAGTTTCCATCTGATGCCCCCATCACCTGAGGCTAACCAGACACCCAGAGCAAGGAAGCCTGATGAGGCAGCCAGCTCAGCCCCTGGGCACAGGGTGGAGGACAGGGGTGGAGACGGGCTGTGGGAGGAGTGGAAGAGGCCCAATGCAGGAGGTGGCCAAGAGTGGCGAAAAAAGGCAGAGCAAAATGGTCAAGTTAACAAGGAGAGAAGGAATGACTAGTAATCTGATCAAATCAGCAGAAACAAAGGAAGAAGAAGAAACAACAATGGAAAAAAATATGTACAAGTGGTAAATCCAAGTAAACCATGTTACATAACTTGCCAATGGGCTGAACTCTCCCACGAGAGGTAAGACCACCCTTGTCTTTCAGGGTCAGCCAAAGCCTTTCTCTTCCTCCAGTCTATGGACCCCTCAAGGGTACCTTGTGTTTCCCCCATACCTAGTACCGGGTCTGGTACACAGAGGGTCTCAGGACACGTTGGGATAAAATGGCCCCTCCCCCTAGCTTCGGGCACACACTGGAGCCTTTGGCTGTAACCACAGAAAACACGAGCATCCAGGGAGCTCCAGGCATTCTGGCACTTTTCCTAAGAAAATCCTCTTCCCTGTTGGCAGTTCTACCTGGTTGGGGAGGAAACGCAGCGAACAGATCCACAGTTTACTCGACTGTGAAACTTTCCCAGAATTGACATATTGCAATTCATGTGGAGAGAAACACAAAATCGTTTTATTTATAACTAATGTTGCTCACCACTACCCACCTATTGATTAGTAGGGAAAAAAGTAGCTAAATAACCAGCCTGGTGTTAAGCTCATTCAGACCCGATGATTTAAAGGATCCCTTCAGGTAGTTCTCTGTTTTCTCTTGGAGAGATATGGTCCATTGCTCTGAGGCGGTCCTCCCCTCCCCTCCTCCTACCCAGGGGTCTGCAGAGGGGTGTGGAGGAGAAGATTTGCAACCCTGCTGTCCGTGTGGTCTCCAGGGCATCCTGCTTTCTCCGCCTGTGACCATTCCCATCAGCTGGCTCAGAGTTCCGTGGTTTGGCCTCACTCGGCTTCTGCCATTGCTTGAAGCCAGCGCCTATACCAGGCTGTCTGGCAGCTGCCACCTGGGGTCTCAAACAGGACAGAGAACAAGAACGCCTCCTGCACTGGACTCAATATTAATTATTCCCCCCAAATTCATATGTTGGACCCTAATCCCCAAGGGGATGGTGTTGGTAGATGGGACATTTGGGAGGTGATAGGTCATGAGGGTGGAGCCCTCGTGAGTGGGATCAGTGCCCTTATAAGGGGAGACCCCAGAGAGGTCCCTCACACCTTCTTCCATGTGGAGACACAGAGAGAAGACAGCCATCTGTGAACCAGGAGGGGGGCCTCAACAGACACAGAGTCTGCCAGCACCTTGATCTTGGACTTCCCAGCCTCCAGAATTGTGAGAAATACAGTTCTGTTGTCTACAAGCCATCTAGCCTCTGGTGTTTTTGCTATAGGAACGTAAAGCAACTAAGATGCCTCCTTGGAGGTCCCTGAACATCTCAGTAATTAAGACTAAGACCTGCCCAACCCACTCTCCTGCCTTGTCCCCTGTCTTATCCCCAGAGCTGGAGAAGGGGCCTCGTTTCCTCTACTTTCCCTGTCACGGGCAGGTGGGCCACAGCCCTCACACTCAGTCTGAGTCCTCAAGCTCAGTTGAATAGGCTAGAAGGAGGTGATGAAAAATCTGGCAAATGCCATTTCCCCACAGCTGTCCTACTGGCAAAGCTCTTGCCTGGCAGCATCAGTTTTTCCTATGTGCCTGCACAGAGCTGGAAATTATCCTGCTCTGCCTTTCTTTCCCTGGGTGATGGATCCCAATGACCCGTCAGGCAGTGGTGTCCTCTAGGTAACTCTGGCAAAGACAGAAGAATCACATGTGAACAGTTTTCAGGATTTTGCCCCGTTACAGCTGGGTTTGAGAACATGTTGGCCTCCGTCTGTCTCAATGCCACTCTCTGCCCAGCAGCATAATGGTTTGCGGACAGGTGCTGAGTTCATCCCGGAAGTGTCCGCTCATAAAAAGGGTGGGCAGAGAGTGAGAACTGGCAAACATGAGGCTCGTGTGGGTTAGTCTGTGACTCCCTGAGTGCCTTGCAGAGGCATCTTTAAGGTTAACGTGAAGTCAAGGGAAAGCAGCTAAAATATGGCAGAAAGTTCAAGCACAGCCTTTAATCTGCAGATGCTAAGCAAAGCAGTTTCAAAACAAAGGCAGAAAAAAAAAAACAAAGGCAGTATACGGATGTAGGTAGTTAAGAAATTCAAATGACGACATTCCAGGAAAAAAAAAAAGGTTGTTTTCCTTGTGTTAATTTGTAAGCAATGAACATAAGATTTTGTTATCGTTTACAAAAAGAAAGAAAGGAAAATAGAGGTGAAGGTTTGCAGTGGAAGGAGGAAAGTTGTCTCAGAAATCCTGAGTGGTGGCTAATAATTAGGGGATGGCACATGGTGAATCTAAAGCCCCCTCGCCGTGGGCTTTGATTTGTGCTGTGGCTTCGTGTGTGTTTTCTTTGTGAGCAAAAGGCTTCCACTCCCTGGCCCTCCGCAACACCCTCCGTTGCATAATTGGCCCTTCACAGTACCACCGACATCGCAGCCACCAGCATCCAGTGACAGAACACCATGTCGATAACACTGATGCCTACGTACGCAGCAGACGAGCTCCGTTAACCTTTTAGCCGGGCTGGAAGCTTTGTCACTCTCGGTCCCCACAAAGCAGCCAGCGAGGTTCGCTTTCGAACACGCAAATTCAAAGCACCTGTGTTTAATTTTCATCGGGAGCACCGTTTTCATTTCTGAGCTGCAAAACTTCCGTGCTCCCGGCCCCACTATGTCAAAAATGCACAGTGGCAGATTGGCATATTGAGCTATTAATAATTTGCTATATGCGTTACAGATGTTGCCTAAATGAACGGTGTTCTATCACTATTTCTTGACATTGGGGCCCTTGGGGTGGCAGGCTAAGACCCAGATCTGTCTACAACCTGCCTGTTTTGGAGAGAAAGGGGGAAAAAGTGGCCCCTTTGAGCAGAATCGCATTCCAGCTTGCAAAGCCAATTTCTCAGATGTTCTCTCTGTCCTGTTCCCTGTTCCTCCACTCAGACCTCATCTGGCCATGATGAAAAATGATGTGATGCAATTTTTTATTCTATGCTTGACACTCTTATGGAAGGGCAATGTGGGTCATTGATTCCAAGCTCCAAAAATGTCAAGAAATGAGGAACCAAATTTTTGGAAGCAGCCCAGGAAAAACTTTCAAGCCCTGGAAAACAAAACTGCTAATTGTTACCCCTTCTGTCGCTATTAAGGTTCAGAGGAGCCCTAAGCATATGTTTCACAAGCCTGTACTTTTACATTAAAACATTATTGAGGCACCAGGTGAAATGTACATTAAGTGAAAACCAGCTGAAATGGACAGTAGGTTTAAATTTAGACAGCAAACAGCTGTAGGATTTCTCAAACTTTATTCAAATAATGAAACCAATAGGTTATGCTACAGTTTCAAGTATCCCCAAACAAATTTATATGAAAAATGATATTAATTTATCTGAGATTACTCCAGCCAAGAAATGGATTTTTCTCTGTCACTTCTGAAGGGTAGGGAGGGAAAAAACATCTGAACTTTTACAAAACATGTAGCTTGGATAGTTTAGGGATCTAACAAACAAAATGTGCCTTTTCAATTCAGATTAATCATGATCGCCCTGTTTACCCCTTCTGTGGCCGAGACGATTTTTGAAATGCTAATAAATTAGATCTCCTTTTCATTCCTGGAGTTCAGAAAATGGTCCTTTCCAAACAAAATACATATGTGGGCAGTATGCCCAAGTTTTTTTCTCTCTCTCTCTTTTTTTTTTTCATATACACTTTTACAAAATGCCACACAACAGTGAGCCCTGTACTGAATAATTCCAGTCTGAGTAAAACCTGGAGCTTAGCAATCCAAGTTTAAGCCAAATGGTGCCAGATAAAATTCCAGTTTAGACACGGTTCCAATTCACACTGCTTTCAGCCTGTAACCTTCCTGGAGCAGTGCAGCCTAAAGATTTAAGAGTGTCACCAGTAGGGCATGCATAAATAGCAGCTTTTATTGGTCACTATTTTGGAAATGTCAGGAGGGCTACAATATGGTTCTGGGTTGCATTCAGCATTCAGCATACCTACCTCACTGGATCTTGGGAAACGTTTTCTTCACCGTGACATATTATAATGCCACGTGAGGAAGTGTTTTCACTCAGGAGACTTCTGAGGTGGGGACTCGTGTTCCTTGGGTGTCACGCCTGTCCTGGTGGCCATGGGTCCCACAGGAACCCAGCTCCCAAGAGGCTCAGGGCCCAGGTGGAGAGATGAGCTTTGTACCTGGAAGAGTGAAGGTAGGAAAAACTGCAACATAGGGCTCTGGGGTCAAAGCAGACTTGGGAAAATTCAGGGGGGGGCATGAGACAGGCTGAAGGCGGAGGGTGTTATGGCGGGCAGTAGGAAGAGGCAGGGTCTCCTTGGGAGATGGGGTCAACGAGAGCAAGGGCCCCCAGGTGGAAGGGGGTGTTCCATTCAGCACGTGGATTAAGAACTCAAAAGCGGGGGCTTCCCTGGTGGCACAGTGGTTGAGAGTCCGCCTGCTGATGCAGGGGACACGGGTTCGTGCCCCGGTCCAGGAGGATCCCACATGCCGCGGAGCGGCTGGGCCCGTGAGCCATGGCTGCTGAGCCTGAGCGTCCGGAGCCTGTGCTCCGCAACGGGAGAGACCACAACAGTGAGAGGCCCGCGTACCCCGCCACCGAAAAAAAAAAAAAAGAACTCAAAGCGGTTTGCCAAGAGGAGTTCTGAGTCCTCATGATGTGTATTGTGTTTGGGGGAGAAAGAAGCCACCATCACTAGGAACCTTTGCTTTTGGAGACGTGTTTAGCTTAGATTCTCTGTTTTTAGAAATGTTGCAATTCTGTTCAATGTTCTGTGATAAAGATCCAAGAATCTAAGGACTGGTGCACATAATATACTCATTCGTGGTTGTTGCATTTCCTGGTAGGAGCATTTCAGAGCCCGGCCTCTGAGTGCAGGGAGCCCTGACCTCTCTAAGAGCCAGCGATGGGCACGGGGGTCTCGGAGGGGAGGGGTCTGCCTCTCTAGGCCTTGCCGTGTCTAGGAGGAGGTTAGCCTTTTCCTCCAGACAGATGATCTCAGCGCAGTGTTGGAAGTGTTCCTCAATCAAGGATTTCCGTTCCCACCGCTGCTCACTGGCGATCCACCCAATCACGTTCACGGTGAAAATGCTCTTGCACCTGGGACTGTGGGCAGAGGCGGGGGGTCCTGACAGCTGGCCTGGGGTCTCCTTGCCCCTCCTGCCAAGCTCGCTGAAGGTTCAGCCTACCTACTCCTCTCAGCCTGCTGGGCTGGCCCTCGGGTCCCCAGCGTCAGGGCAGCTGGGCTCCCAGGAGGGGAGGCAGGATGGAAGAGCCTTCCCCTGCAGGCCTGGATGGAAACAATCCCCGAAAGACTCCCAAATATAAAACCGATCTAGAAGGAAGGCCTGTCTTGTTTAAGGAAACTTGAGAGCTTTTTCCTCATGCAAAGCCAGCTCGGTTCCTTCTCTCTTTCATTTATTGGTGACTTTAACAAATGTTTTAAACCAAATTTAGAACAGCTGGCTTTCCAAAACTGCTGGAACATAAAGAAAAGGCTTCGTTTGGTGCCATAGCCAAATAAACAGGGGTTTAAACTTCAGTCTCTGAAGAAATCTGGCCTCTGGTAGCTCTGGTGACACAAAAATTGGTCTTTGTTCAAGATAAATGCTGTAAACCTTGCCAGGTTGGACTGTCTTCTGTGTTTTTTGCAATGAGTACAATTGAATTAATAGATACTGTGTCTCTAAGACCCGGGTGATTTTCCTAAAATGAGCACAGGGACCGAGGCATGAAAAATGCCACTGGGGGAGAATTGGACAAGAAAAGGCTCTCAGACAAAGGAAGACCCTTACACTCTCTTTTAAATAATAATAACGACAAATTTCTACTTTGTACAAGATGCAATTCTGGGTTTCGTTTTTTAAAAAAATCTGCGCCTTGAACATAAGTTATTTTTCATTCTGCTGTCTGACCCCTTCTTTCTTCCTCCTCCTTAGAAAATACAGTTTTAGTTTGCTTCCAGAATTAAAACAAACCGAAGCTTCCCAGATTGTCAGAGTTTTAATTCCAGAGGTAAGCTCCCTGTGTCTGAAATGTCCCTTTCTTAAGTGCCATGGAGGGTAGAGCTAGTCATCACTTCTGTTTTTTATTAAAATAAAAAAGCCAGCTTGCGATCACAAGAGGGAAACGATTTTGCCCCTATATATGATTTCTGAGGGTATAATTCTGGTTTCTATTCCCCTAACAGCACTTACTTGTGAATGTGTTAGATATCAGGGCACATTTCAGGGAGGAGGGATCCCTGAAAACATGTTTATTAATGTATTTAACTCAGTATCAGGACCCAGGGCCAACTCCGCCAGGCAGCTGGGCCCAGGATGCTACGTGAAGCCACAGGCCACGGGCCAGGCACACTCTAGGACAGCGGCAGCAAGGACTACGTCTAACACGCACCCCTTTGGAGGCGTTTAAAATGCCTGTTTAAGACCTACAGGGAAGTGCTCAGTCACGGTGTCCTGAGAATTTGCTGATTAAGCTGAGTCTTGAGTCCCCTGGCATATAGGAAGTACACAGGGCCTGGCACAGGCTGCTATGAGGCCCGGACTCCTGTGTGTCAGGTCACATCCATGGATGGAGATGTGCCCTGTGGTCACATGGTCAGAACTGCCATCCAATAGCCATAAATAGCCACCAGATGACGGCTCTGACTTGGGAGGCCTGACATAATGATGGAGCTCCCCGGGGCAGCTTTATCTCCTGACTGAAACAGAAAAGCCGATCTCCTAATACAGTAAAACCCAAATACCTTTACTTCCTAGAGTCAGTGCCTGCTGTTTTCTGCTTTCCTCCAGCAGTGAAACCTCACCAAAGGATTTTACGGAAGAGGAAACAGCTTCGGTGGGGTTAGGCCATTTGCCCACGGCCACCCAGCTGGCACTCGGTGGTACCCGCCTGGCAGCGGCCTCCTCCCCCCACCTGGCCAGAGGGCCCCCCAGTCTGTCCCTCCCATCCCTTGCCGGTCCGCGGGCTTATGCCTGCCTAGAGAACTGAAAAACGTACTGCTGTAGTAACACGAGTTCAGACAATGCTTCCCATTCTGCTGGTTTCTCTCTCCCTCTGAGCAAAGCCTGGTCCAGATCAGTTTGGGGTTCCCCTTCATCACCAAATGCAGAAGAGAGCGGGATTCTAGATTTTGCTTGAGGCTGGCCGAGGGTCCACTCTGCCAGGTCCTGCGAACTCCCGTGGTCCAGGTTTCTTGAATCTCTCACTGGTTTGGAGTAAGTCAGTGATCAACCTTCTGAAACAGCCCCAGCACACAGATGCCCTCCCAGCGAGTCTAAAACGTGTCTTGGTGTGGCCGTACCCTGAGCTGCTGCTACCCGGTGCCACAAGCCCTCAGAGCCCACGACACCCCCTGCTGGCCCGGGCAGGGGCTGGGTCACACCCCTCTGGACCTTTCCCTTCAGGCCTGCAGCTGAAATGAATAATGGGATTCTTTCCATTATACCTGATGCTTTTGCAGTTTTATGAAATTTTGCTGCCCTGTCTTAAAAAGTTCCAACTCTATAAGCAAGCATGCCTAAGCTCTTGAAACAATTGGAGGAGCCACAAGGTCAAAGGAACATAAAATACAAATGCCACACGCATGTAAACTCTACCCGGAACAGGTCTTCCCACTAGGATCTTTTAACACATACTTACTCAGACAGCAGATGACCTGAGGGAGGACCCCCTCTAAAGGCTTTCTTTGAGTTCCATCAAGAGAGCAAACTGCCAATCTCACCTACCTGCGTGAACCACCACCTCCTTTCAAGATGGAGAAGGGCCCCAAAGACTATTTTCCCATCAAGGCCTCTGTAAGACCGGGTGTCCCAGGCCAGTAAAGCTTCAGGTGGCTGAGGCCACTCACAGGGTGTGTGAGATGGTGTTGGGTCAACAGCGGCTGCTTTTGCACCTGGCTTAAGGGACCATATAGCCAGTGCTTAGCATAGAATGTTCTGGATGCTCAATGTGAAAGGGACTTTGAGGTCTCAGAATGCTGGGAGTTTACTTGCAAAGGCCACTAGGGAAAGATTGATTTGTCTTCTCCTCTCTTGATCTGTTTCATCACCAAATAGTCCAAAATGTAATTGCTTTTTGGTAAAGGATAATAACTCTCTATCACTTCTGTCACCGAAGTGAGTGTGTGACAGATTGCCTAAAGCAATTATACCCCAATAAAGATGTTCCAAAAAAAAAAAAAAAAAAAAAACCACTGGTCAGGGGAGTCGTTCTGAGAAAGCCATGACACAACAGTCATCGAAGAGGGGTGGATGCAGGGAACTCTCCATCAGAATTTCAAATGTTGTGACCAAGTGATAGCCTGTGTGCGTGTGTATGCATCTGTGCAAGATAGAAACACATATCATATAGATCTGTGTCATATCATGACGTATTCAGTAGAAAGATAGATAGATAGCCAATATAGCATGCATGGGTGTATGTCTGTATGCATGTAATATGTATTATAGATGTGTAATGTATATATGTCACACCATGACATTTTTAATATGTACATATAGAAAATATACATATATATTTTATACACATTATATACGTATGTCATATATATGTATACACATATATATCTTGATGTATGTTGACATACAGCCAAAATAGCATGTTCATACATGTGTGTATATATGTACATGTACCCACACACATAGGCTTTCAGGTTGGTCATGTAGATTAAAAGTATGCAGATTCACCTCTCCTTTGGCGACCGAATCACAGTTATTCCCATTGTAGATGAGGAATAATAACATTCCCTCTACCCTTCTGAGCTCCTGGCTGAGACACTCTAGAATAAAAGATTAACAAGAGAAAAACAAACAGAAGTTTTTTAATGTGTACACCTAAAGACAGAAGAAAGATGTTGGGAGTGCAGAGACCAGTCTGGGAAGTCACAAGGAAAAGCAGGTGAACAAGGGTGAGGTTGTGATGCAGATTTAAGTGGGTACCTTCTCCACTGAGGAGGAGACACTGACAGATGGAGGGGCCTTTTATGAAGGTAAATTTCCCTTACTTCTACTCTGTTTTCAGAGCTTCTCTTGTGTCTGCAGTTTCTCAAAATAATCAGCTCAAATATGTCTTACATCTAAGAGGCATATTTTTTGGTGACGCATTCTGCTACTCTTTACCATCAAAAATATGTTTCTGTAAGACGAGCTGTGATTGAGTTATAATATGACATATGCTATATAATACATGATTGCTCTATAATATGCAACATATACACACACAAATATGTATTTATACAATTCTTATCAATATGCAATCCATATATTAATAATATATCATTGATATATTTAAATCTCATTAAAATGCAAGTACCAGAGGAATAACTTTGGAACTGAATTTCTAAGAAGAGTTGACATTATGCCTGAGAAGTAGCATAAATAGTCTTTAAATGAAGAAAATGCCATATGTAAAACCATAGGGATTCAAAGGAATTTGCTAGGTTTGGAAAATGGCAAATACTATCAATGTAAAAACAATCCTTATTAATTATCAAGGTTAGATTTGGGAATGAGCCCAGATGGGTCAGGTCAGAGAATTTTTTTTTTTTTTTTTTTTTTTGCGGTACGCGGGCCTCTCACTGTTGTGGCCTCTCCCGTTGCGGAGCACAGGCTCTGGACGCGCAGGCTCAGTGGCCATGGCGCACGGGCCTAGTTGCTCCGTGGCATGTGGGATCTTCCCGGACTGGGGCACGAACCCGTGTCCCCTGCATCGGCAGGCGGACTCTCAACCACTGCGCCACCAGGGAAGCCCAGGTCAGAGAATTTTTGAGCTAAGAGTAAGGCATGGCTTCTTTAAAGCCTGGGCACATGGGTACATAGCATTGCACTTAACCATTTATTTTGAAAGAGTTATCGATTCGCAGGAAGTTGCAAAGGTGATACAGAGCAGCACCATGAAGCCTTCAGCCAGCTTTAGCCAATGGTAAGAGCTTATGTAATCACACAATACCCAAAGCAGAAAATTAACATTGGGACAATTCACAGACATTATTCTGATTTTGCCAGTTTGGCATGCACTCGTGTGTGTGTATTTAGTTCCATGAAATTTTATCAGAGGTGTGGGTTGGTGTAGTCACCACAGTCAAGATGCAGAGCTATCCCACCAACGAGAAGATCTCTGTGCTATTGCTTTATAGTCATTGCATTTCCTTCCGCTACTTGCCATCCCTAAACCTTGTAGCACTAATCTGTTCTCTATGTCTGTAACCACCTTAGCGACAGAGCGTTACATAAAGGGAATCCTGCTGTATACGAACTTTTGAGATTGGTTTTTTTCACTCATCACAATGCCCTTGGGATCCATCCAAATTATTCTGTGTATGTTAGTTCACTCCTTTTTACTGCTGAGTAGAGTCCCGTGATATAGTGTACAGCGGCGTATTTAGTCATTCACCCAGTGGAGGATATGTGAGCTGTTTCCAGCATTTGGCTTTTATAAATAAAGCTGCTATGAACACTTACACCCAGATTTTTGGATGGACAGAGATTCTCATTTCTCTGGGATACACGGTCAGTAGTATGATTGCTGGGTCATATAATTACATGCTTAGATTTTTAGGAAACTGCCAAGCTATTTTCCAGAGAATTTGTACCATTTGCATTTCCCACAAAAGTGTATTAAAGATCCCTGATAGGATCTGGTATTGTCACAGTTTTTTATCTTAGCTATTCCAATAGATGTGTAGTAATATCTCATTGTGGTTCTAGTATGCATTTCCCTAATATGTGATGGTGTTGCACATATGTTTATGTGCTTATTTGCCATCCATCTATCCTCTTTGCTGAAGGGTCTGTCTTTTGCCCATTTTCTAAATGAATTATTTGTACTTTTACTGTTGAGTTTTGAGAATTCTTTATACGGGTCCTTTGTCAGATGTGTGTTTTGCAAATTTATTCTCCCAGTCTGTATCTTGATGTTTCATCCTCTTATCAGGGTCTTTAGTGGAGCAAAAGTTTTAAATTTTGATAAAGTCTAATTTATCAAAATTTTCATTTGTGGATAATTTTCATCTGTGGTAATATCTAAATAACTCGTTTCCTGGTGTTTTGGCTAGAGAAAACAAGCTTTTCTTAGGCTTTTAAAAATCTGTATCAATTGATGTTTTGGGGTTGCAAGCCTCTCTGGCGTCTCATTCAGGATATATAGGGGGCAAAAGGAAAACCCAGGGCACTCATCACTGTGCTGTTTCTCAAGGACCTTGTTTCCTAGCCAGTTGTGTTCTTTCTTCTCCCATTCAGAGTCATATGTTTATTTTGTATATAACGTCTGTGTTTTTATTTTTTGTTTGTTTGTTTGTTTTGCGGTACATGGGCCTCTCACTTTGTGGCCTCTCCATTGCGGAGCACAGGCTCTGGACACGCAGGCTCAGCGGCCATGGCTCACGGGCCCAGCCGCTCCGTGGCATGTGGGATCTTCCCGGACCGGGGCATGAACCCGCGTCCCCTGCATCGGCAGGCTGACTCTCAACCACTGTGCCACCAGGGAAGCCCTGTATATAACGTCTGTGTTTTTGTAGCTGTACTTAGTGGGGGTGAGGGCATTAGGAAGACGTTTGTCTATTCCATTTTGTCTGGAACCAGAAGTTGGTTTATAGCATTTTGATTCTGCTGTTTAGTCCCCATATTTTACATTCTGGAAATACTTTGATAACATTTTATGAATGCAAATGTCTGAAACATAATTATATCAGTACTGAGTTTTTGTGGAGAAAGTATTTTCTGGAGCAAGTCTAGTTAAACCAATTTAAAATTAAAATGGAAACACTTGAAGTATTAAGCTTCTGTACAGAAAGTTGGTCAAGGAATTATCTAGCTAAATTATTTTCATCAAAATCAGTTCTCTCCCAAGTAAATTTCACAGTCAAGCTTTGATTCACAAATCTTTCTTTGTCCACATATTTTTAAAATTAATCTTAGCTTTTGCCAGTGTATATTTTTTATTGCAGTCATCATAATTTTCAATTCCAATATTTTCTAGATCATTTTTACAGATGTAGGTCTGCCAAGAAATTTTGAGTCTTTTGACAATTTGACCGTATGCATTTTAGCCACTGCACTTTCATTCTGTGTTAATTTGTTTCTGCCATAAGAATCACTACAAACTGAATGAAGTATTGGTCTCGTATCTTTATTTCTTAGCTGATCCTTGAGAAAAAAATTTCCCCCAAGCAGGGCTGACCTAGGTCTGAGTGTGGAGCCAGCTGTGAGGAGGAGTGGTTGCCCCAGTGCAGGAAGGAGAAGGGGGTAAGGGCGGCGCTGGTCTCTAAGTCAGTGGGGAAGGGGCCGGAAAGGACTGTGAAGCAGGAGTCAGGGAGGGGTGAGCCTTTCTCTGAACAGGTGAGCCTTGGATGCCGGCATGAAGGAGGCGCCTTTGACAACCGGGGGAAATCCACACTTGTGCAGGCACTTTCTCCATCAGCTTCCAGCCTCCTTCCCACAGCATCTTCACTGGGACTCACATGCCTTCCACTTTGCCACAGGTGCAGCATTCCCCACACCTTGACACTGTCCTGCTGACCTATCACCCCAGGGGAATTACTTCACGTCCCTCTCATCCAGACAGCCTTCAACCAGGAGGCAAGTCAGCTCTGAGGGTGGTCTCAGAAGATTCTGGAGACAGAGTTGGGAGCTTCTCTGCACTTGGGGTACCTCTTGCCCTAATTCAGGAGTGGACATTTCTATCCACGAGCAGTGTCACCCGTTGACATTTATGTGGCAGGGCCACTGTGATTGTCAGCAGACCTGCCTGGCCCAGCCAGCAGTGGAGGACTCCTCTGACATGTCCTTACTGGGCAGAAGCCCTCTTCCAGGGTGACCAGAGCCCATGAGGAGGAGGTGTCCTGCAGAACAAGGACGCAGCCAGTGGCATGCAAGGTTCCCATGGGGCACTGATGCTGAACTGTGATCAAACCATCTCTGCCATCCTGGCCAGCAGAGCCAGGAGGTTTCAAAGGCCAGAGCTCCCTTGAAGAAGTGCTCTTGCTTGCTCGTGTGTTTTTAATTTGCACAGTGGACTGAGCTGCCTGAGACAGAAGGAAAGGGGAGGTATGAACAGACAGACCCAGCACTCTCTCCTCAAGGCACCTCTGTGAGTAGACCTGCGGCTGCAGTGGCCAAGGTTCCTCAGCTCCGGGGCTCTGGGGTACTTGCTGATGGTGAAAGCTTTTGGGACTCACCCACATAGCAAGGTGTGGCTTTCCTGGACGTCAGCGGAAAGGAAAATGGAGGCATCTCCCTGGGCTCCTCTGCCTCTGGGCCGGCATCGCCCCAGGACCACCCTCCTCTCGGCCTCTACACCCTGCCTTCAGGAGCTTCATCAGCTCCCTCACCGTGAGTCAGGACAGAAGCTCCCAGATGCCTGGTCTGGTCCCGGCCTCAGATCCAAACGCAAAACCCTAATGTTCTGTGAGCATCTCCCACCACAGTTTTAAAGACCCTGGTGTGTCTCCTTCTCACCGACATCCTTTCCTCCCTGCCCCACGATATGCCTAATAAATCCTATTCCTCCTGTAACCCTCCTCTCCAGGCTGTCAAGGGCGTACCCAACCCAAGTCCCCCCAAATCAGAAACTCCTATATTATCCTCTCCCTAAATCCCTTCCTCATAAATCTCTAAGTCCACAGATTTCTCCTCTGAGATTCTCAAATCCCACCCTCCTGCCTGGCTTGCAGCCTCCGGGCTGTAGCCACCTGCTATTTTCTCACTTGGTTTTCTCATCCTTCTGGGACTTTCTCCTGCCTCCTCACCTGTTTCTCCCTTTCTCTCTGCCAGGGGGAGAGTCCCCAGACACAAACCTGGATGTGCAACCATCATATCCCAATAGCCCTCGATGGCTTCCCATCCCTCAGAGTGGTAACCCAGAGGATGATGTTCCAACTGCCAAGTCTGACCAGGGTCATCCAAGGGTCCCCAGATGTCCGGCTTCCTTGAGTCTCCCCATGCTTTACGTCAAAGACAATCTCGACTTGAACCTCCATGAAGTCCTATTCCCTTCCCGAGGGTTTCCAGGACCCCCGGGGAGCGCTGCTGACACTCTGTGCATCTTTGACTCCTCACTCCCTCCCTAGACACCCAGCACTGTGCTTCTGGCTGCTGCAGGCTGTGGACAGGTGTGCACAGGCCCCTCAAATACACACGCATTAGGACCAGCCTTCGACATACCTGAGTGAAGATTTAGGGATGAGATGACCTAAAGGAATGACAATTCTAAAAGGAAAATAAAAGACTTAACATTGTGCATGGAATTCCAGTGCTTGAGGGCTTGTTGTTCATCTGTGCCCATTTCTGGAAAGCCCCCTGCCTGGAGGGATGTATGATGAGGTGGGAGAAGCCAGGTTAAGGCCCCGGCGTTGGCAGAGGCCGGGAGCTGTGTATACAGTGATGAGCTACCCCGGGATGGGGAGTGGGCTAGAGGTGTGGAGAAAGACCACGTGGGGATCAGAAGACCTGGGTTCAGCTCCTGGTGTTAAAACGCACAGTTGTGTGCATCACACATGTTTCCTTAACCTCCATTTCCTTATCTGAGAAATGGGGATAATAACCCTTGCCTTCCTTCCCAGAGTTATGAGAATTAAATGAGAAAATATGGGCAGCTGTAAAAATATAAAACTGTAGTATTTGCATTCACCAATTCCTTAAGGAAATGGGGCCAGAGTTGAGGGGCAGGCCAGACCCTCTTCTATGCAGACTTCACAATCCAATCCTAAGACCATAATGTGTCTAAAACATTATGAATTTAGGAAATGCCTTTTCAATATGGTGAAGAAAATAAGAAGGCTCCCGTGATGGTAAAAGCTGGGGCTGCCGCAGCAGAGAGCCTGCAACAGCTTCAGTTAAAAAACAAACCACCCAGCAAGCGAGCGCTTCCCACAGAGACCCTGATGTGGAAACAGCCATCCACAGGTAGATGATAAATGCCCCCGGGGTTTCACAGCTTGGAGGAGTCGGCTTTGCCAGGGCTCATAAAAGCCTACTTAACCTAGAGAATGAAGCTTTGTGATGGTGTGTTTTTCCTGCAAGAGCCCTCTGGCCGTGCCTCACCACTCACTGGTGTGAATGGACGACCCCACCGGAAACTTTCCCAGGAAAGAAACCTAGGGGCCTCACGGAATGGCGGGTTTGCAGGATGACCCCTTGTCCTGTGGCTGGTGGAGTCAGAGCCCTGCTGGCCAGCTGCACGGCCCTGGGACAGAGACAAGACACCACCAGCCACAGTCACGCCCACAATCAGGAGAAGAGGAGGCCAAGGCTGTTCCCAAGCCATCAGGTCAGTGACATGGGATCAGTACATGCAGCGTGACTGCTGTGTGACCAAAGGGACCAGGTGCCCCACTGCTCTGAGCTGAGCTTCTGAGAGTGCCCCTGCAAAGAGCACTTCCCCGGGAAGGGAGAGGCACTGGTCAGGATCCCCGCCTGCCTTGGCAGCATCCTGGCTGGCTCGACTTTTTCTGAAGGTGCGCCCTTACCTTTTTCCCTACTACTCCATTTAAATGAAGAATGTCGGCTGGCTGCCAAAGTCCACGGGAACATTCTCAGCCAAGTTCAATAACAGGAAGGTCAACTTTGACCCCGATGACTTCATGAGCGTTTCTTATAAACAGGCTTCCAGGTTCCAGATATGGCCTCTTTCCTGCTGTGAATGTTTATTAGCAACCTGCCAAGGAATTGGAAGTCGTTTCTCGGAGAGCAGCCGGGATGTCTCGGCGTCTGTCCCTGTGCCAGCCCAGAAGTACCGCTGGGTGGGGGGCTGGGGGGATGGCACCAAGCTACAGATCTGCAGCCGACGGCCTCCCTCCCAAGCCCCATCACTGTCTGCGAGGGCCGAGTTAGGTTCTGCCTCTCTGCTGCCATGCTGCCACCCCAGCTGTGGTGGGAGGGGGATGAAAGTGGGGATAAAAATAGCAGGCTCAGGAACTGAGGTCATTAAGCATTCGATTGTTTTGGCCCAAATTATCTTCCTGGGAATTTTGCTTAAAATCACTTCATACTGTATTTTTTTAAAAATAAGACAAAACAAAAGTTAAAATACCCAAAACCTCAAACTCATCTCAACTGACTACTCCTGGCAGACTTGGGTATTTTAATTCAGTACGGAATGGAGGGCTCTGAATTCTAAATTGGTGTGGAACAAGATATATTTATAAATCAGATTTAAGACATGGATGCTTTGTTCCCAGATATGAATGAACTACTTAAAACTCAAAAAAATCAGAAACAGAAACCAAATAGCTTAAGACATTTGCTGTTTACTCTGGCATGCCATAGTATACAGTGACCTTAAATTTGGGGGGACAAGTGCTCAAATTCTCATAGGGCATGTGCATATTTTAGGGCCTTTTTGCTTTCTTCTAAATTCTGCAGCCTTGCCTCTCCCTAGGCTTGCGTTCCCCTTGTCTCCTCCATCCGCCCCAAAACGCACTCAAATTTTAAATTAGACTTTTAAAAACTGTTCAAGGAGAGGTAGCTTTTCACGTACAAACCACCATCCTCCTGGATCTTGTGAAACTTCAGACGCATTTGATTGAAAGAAAGGGTGCACAAAGGCTACCCACGGTGCTTTGGAAAGAGGACCCAGAACTTCCCCCCCAACACACTGGGGGCCAATTGTCTCTAAGGCGACATCCACCCGCCTGGGTCTCCCCCTCCTCCTGGAGGATCTGCAGATGGGCTGGGACCTGCTCCATTACCTCCTCTGAGAGGGTTTCCTGTTCCTTGTCCTCTTCCACTTTTGTTCCTACACTAGATGGCCATTCACCCGGCTCTTCCTCCCCAGCTGGGAGGGCAGATTCAAAGACTTTCTCTTTAAGTTTGACCGAGTAATTCTATGTCTTAAAAATTGAACCGACATCCACACCTCCTCCAGGCAGGACAGCAATCCAGTGTTTGCAAGGTACTTCCCACAAGCCAGAAAGGGCCAAGGTTCAAGTTCAAATCCATAGTCTTCTCCTAGTAATTACGTTGGGTACCTGAGACCTGGGTAGGTGTTTTTTCTTCTCACATTGAGAGGATGCTGAACAGAGGCTGACACTGAAGCAGAACCAGAGGCTTGGGATGAATGCCTCAGCACGTGTCCTGTCTTTGTGGCTTACTGCTATTGGACTTCTCTGAACCTCTGTCTCCTCATCTGAAGAAGTGGAGTAGTCAGACCCTCTCTCAAGCTAGTTACGAGGACTGAAATGTCCTCCTCTCAGCTTGCTCTCTCTATTCTTCACAATATTATTGGAAACGACTTGAAGACAAACAGAAAATTTACTGATAATGATTTCTGATCAAACCAGCTAAAGGCAAGCACAATACCCGGCTCCCTCCAAGGTCTGAAGAAAGACCTAGCGCTATCACTCCTGCAAGGAACTTTCTGCAGACGGGGCAGCCTCAACCTCACCTCTCTGGGGATCTTAGTTTGTGCCCTACAGGAGAAGATCTCAAACCAACCAGCCATTAACCAGAACTTCAGCGATTCCATTTAATAGCTGCATCATATGCCCTAGAACAGAAAGAGGACTTGGGAGGTAGCCAGCCTGAAGCCTTCATTTCTAGAGATGCTGATGCTGATGCCCAGAAAGTGGGCGTGGCTGACCAATGGGCATGCAGCCGGCTGCTTGCAGAGGCAGGAGCTAGTGAGAGGTTCCTCACCTTCTGAGCAGCACCCAGATGCATCCCACAGTGCTGTGATGAGGCTGGGCATGGAGCACCCTGAGGGATACATTACAAGGACAGGCGTGTGGGGCACAGGTCCCTAGGCCAGTTGAGAGGCAGTACGAGGGTGAAGCCGTGTCCTCCTGGACGACTTTGACCTTCCTGCTGCCTTCTGCGGACTGCCCAAACCTCCAGTCCTCCCGCCTTCTGCTTGGCTTTTAGGACTCTTTCAGTATTTGGTTTGGAACATCTTCTGTTCACCGACTGGGAATAAGTCTGAGAATTCCAAGGGAGTGGTTGCCATGGCAACAACAACCTCATGGAAGCTTTCAGAACTTTTACCTCCTACTCCCAGTACTGCAGAAATTCAGAAAGCATAAGTCATAACGATGGGTGCTAATTATCTGACCTGAATTTGCTGTGGTGGGCAGAGGAAAGACAAGTGCGCTGCCGTCTGGCAGACACTCTTCATCGGCACGCGTCCAAATTACTTTCTGGAAGGGAATCATTGTCGGATTATCATCATTTTCTGTTAGAGGTGGCACCAGGTACCAAACAGAGGGTCATTGGTCTCTCACCGTGAAGGGCTCGGCCTCACGCCTTGGAGGGTGCAGAGTTGGCTTCTGGGACTGCCTTTTGGTCAACCTGGTGGATACGATGGGCACGTGGATTATGAAGTCTCTATGCCTGTGAGGTTGGTGGAGGGGCGGAGCAGCCCACAAGCATCACTAGTCTTGAAGCACAGTCCTGAGCAAGTGGGCTTGGGTGCCTGAGTGCCAAAGCCGAGTAAGCAGACGGACTTTATATCGTGAGACAAGAGGCTGCTTCCAGTGATGCAACCCACACGGGAGGGGGATTTGACTCCATTCTGGGAGCACTTTGACCAGCGGGAGACAGGGACAGGCGGGTGAGTCCCTCTGCATTGCTTCCTGCGGTGGACACAGCTCTGGGCATGGTTTTTCCATACGGTCTGTCTGGTGACATCTCACCAGTCTGAGAGGGTACACCTGTCAAGCCGTGGTCTGGTAGCTTGGAGTCTGTTGCAAAGCAGGGCCAGGGAGATAACACATTGCCCTGTACTCGCTCCCCACCCTATTTCAATTGTCCTCTTCCTTCTCTCTCTCTGCCCTGGAATTTCACCTTTAAGTAAGAAATCGGCCTGCAAGGCCTGCCTTAGCTGTTCTCTAGGGTATCTAAGCTAAGAGGAGACCCATTGTGCCAGAAGCCGTTGTTAGCAGTGGGGTAAATGTGTCAACATGGAAGGGAGTCCCATAGTCCCATGAAGCTGACATCTTTGAGGGCCAACAGCAGACTTTCTGAAAGTTAACGCAAGCTGGGATTTATTACAGTTAATGCACAGGGATGGCTGGTTTTAAATGGCTGGAGAGGAATTAAGAGATGAAACAGCGTCAGGTTCCTAGTATTTTGACAACTGATTTTCAGCATCGAGGAACAGGGTGATGCAGGAGGCGATGGATGGGGCTGAGAAAACCACTCCGGGCTCCCGAATTGCATTCTACCAGGGAGGAGGCCATGTGCCTCAGAGTAGCCAGGAGAACGTCGCCAGGGCTATGCCCAAATATGCCTTATAGGCAAAAAGTTTGAGCTAAGTCAGAGCTTGTTTAGAAAGTGACAGTGGAGCCCTCTCTACCTATTCTCCAACTCCCCAGGCATGCCCACATATGTGCAGACGATGTGTACACACAAACACACACACATGCACTTGATGTCACGTACTTATCCAGCATGATGGTGGCTCTGTCCTCTGCCACTAGCTGTCTTCATGACCACAGTCCTTTGAAGACAGCCGCCACTTAAAAGCAGGTACCTGTTAGATGAAGGCTGAAGATTCCGGGGTCACCTCAGCCCACAGCGAACAGGAGGGTTTGGGTCTGTCACTGTGGTTTTTATCTGCTGACACAGGGAGGACATACCTAATCACCTTAGCCAAGGAGGTCAACTTCTCATACATAAGTGACATGCCAGAGTGCTCTGGGGCCTTTGCCCGCAGTGCCTTATTCAACATCAGCACCCCAAATTACAGAAGTTTCTTTCCAAGGATGCTTGGGGAGGAGGTGGAGAGAACCGGAGGCTTCAGTAGTCGCTCCGCTGATGATAAAAATACAGCTCACAGTGCAAGCCAGGAAATCCTTTTAGACCCTGCCTGGAAGTGCCCTTTTGTGAAGCTAACAGTCAGAGATCTGCTCCACACAGACAGGCTGAAACCAAGGCAGGCGTGCCCTCGGAAGCCATCCTTACCTCCCAATTAGCGTAACTTTGCAGACCCAACAAATCATGAGGTCGAAAAGCCTCTATTGGAAGGTCTTAACCTTTTAGGTTGGCATTAAATTGGAAGAAACTGCTCGTGTTTGAAATAATTACCGCTGATAATGAATACAATTAAGCATAAAAGAATCTTTATAACTCTGGTACCATTTGTGCACTTAGAAATCGGCTCATATTTTTCCCTTCACAGATGTTACAATAATGGTGTCAACACTTTTATTTCTTTGTCCATAAGCTGAAAATTATGGCTGTTTCATAAATTGCTAACGTGCTCAGAAGATGGAGGCCCAGCTGCAAAGCACATGATTGCAGGCTCCTGCCCCAGCCTCATGTTTCACGATGACCTCAGCTTCCTGTGAGGAATGGGAACCAATGCGAGTAAGTACTTGTAAAACTGTTTTTGAAGAGTGGAGTTATGAAGAGGTGCTGTGGTGTCAAACATCTGCTTCATCCATTATACTCACATAGGAGCCCAGAATGTACAGTAAGGGCAAGGAGCATCAATAAATTAAAATTCTCCCGTGAGCACACTTTCCAAGTGTATGCCAGTTTGAACCAGGACAAAAAATAAAAG
The DNA here is from genome assembly GCF_964341445.2 of Mesoplodon mirus. Classification (NCBI taxonomy): domain Eukaryota; kingdom Metazoa; phylum Chordata; class Mammalia; order Artiodactyla; family Ziphiidae; genus Mesoplodon; species Mesoplodon mirus. The sequence continues at coordinate 227,598,629 of NC_138977.1, read as the reverse complement.
ATGCTAAACAAGAGAAGAGAGATTTTTTGGCTCACTTTGCCTGAGCTGGTTTGGGCAGTAATCATTAGAATCTGGTTTTCTTTACGCAACTGATGGACTTTGTCAAAACACAAGCATTTTCGAGGCTCCGTGAGACCCTGAGGGTTCTGCTCCCTTTGGCAACCATGTTCCTTTTTTGCCCAGGATATATTCTTCATCAACATACCAGAAGGATGAAAGAAAATAAAGTGTCATTCTAGTTAAGTGCATAGGTTACCGCCGGAATAAATACTCAAATAATTATTTATTATATCTGCAACTCAATACTGTTCATTACGGAGCTTGCGTCATGGTACCAGTAACACGCATCTTGTCAAAAATGACATATGTATTAGTTATGGAAGGAAAATATATAGAAATTTAATAGCTTTTTAAGGTTTTTAAGTGGGTTGTTTCAGGTTGGTTTTCTAAATAAGCAATTTGGTTGGGGGACGTGATTCCACCTGTGTTCACACACAAGGTCCCGCCACCTCTGCTGACCTAAAGCCAGGCCCATCTACACTGCCAGAGGGGGGAGTCGGGAAATTGGAAGTGGAATGCTCAGTAATCCTCATAGCCTTTCCCTCCGTCCAGGCTTCCTCCCCATCACATCATATATCAGAGACAGTCCAGACCATTCACAGCCTCACATCATTCCTGGTACCCAGGCCAGGTCCCTGAGCACACAGGGGCGGGTGTGCGCCGGGCGATGGGAGACACATGTGAGGTGGTGTGTACAGCCAGCTGCAGATGTGGAGCATGCAGCTTGCACTGGGGACTCAATGTGTCCTGAGGACTCAGTGTGCCCTGTGGGATCACGGTGAGGCTCCCTTCCAGGACAGCCAGGGAGACCGTCCTTGCTGGCATGTCTAGAGTGGACAACACAACTACATCCCTTCCTGGGCAGCATTTGGAGTGCTCATACCCTCAAGCACCCATCATCCTCAATCCACAATCCTTCGAAAAGTAACTATAAAGACTTCTTAGACCAAAAACTGAGTTTTTGCCCCATTTAACCCCTAAATAAATGATAGTGGGAACAGTCATGTCTCCCCACCTCAGTTTTTCTTATGTATAAAATAAAATATGTGATGCTGATATGCAAGGACTGAATTCAATCTTTGCATCTCCCTCTAAAAATTCTGATACTAATCTGAGATGATAAATTAGAAAGCTTATTCACATTATGCAAAATTATTCCAAACAGATGGTGAAGTCAATTTAAAGGCTATTTTTATTCTATCCCTAAGAACAAGTGCTGTTTTGGGGAAGGCAGGAGAATAGATTTTAATCTGTTTGCCCTTTGAAATGACCATCAGCAACCTCCCTCCAATTACCTGTGCCCTCTGATTGTGGTCCTGGGAGCTGGCTTTATGAGACGGAGGCTGTTTGCCTCGCCCCCTGACTATCCATAAAGCCACTATTAGCCCACCTGTCCTCATAACTTCTAATAGGTTTCTTAAGCAAAGTGAATGGCCAATAAATATTTGGTTTCAAAGTCATTGTTCTTAGCCAACATACTCAAGTGAGGTTTGTTCATTCAGGCAAACTTGGGTTTGAATCTCAACTCTACCATTTATTAGCTGAGTGACCTGGGCAAACAGTGTAGAACATCCACAATACTCATGACCTCATCCCCAAAATGTGGCCAATTGTGTCTTGAGGACTGTTGGGAGAACTGAAGGAGTCAATGCAGAGTTATCAGCATAGTTCCTGGGACACAGAGGCACTTTCTAGTGCGTTTATTATTATTATTGTTATTCTTACTATTTTAATCATGAGATAGTAAAAGATTTCTTGCCAGTTTCCTACTCTCTCTCTCTCATCCAACTGCCTTTGTGTAATTATAGTTAAACCAATTTGTTTCAGATGTTAAAGACACATGAAACAACCTGTGAGGGCTGTGTAGTGCTCTGATTTGGTCTGAGATACTGTTATATGTTATTATTAATCAAAGTGATTAATGTCTGGTTCATTCATAACATCCCATTCAATCAGTAGTTACTGAAGTTTTGGTGTACAGAGCAAAATCTACAGATGCAACATTTCATAAGGAAAATTTGATAAATAAATGCTTGTGGATAAATGCATGAGAAGAAGTACATGGTGGCTGAATTGGAGCCAATGCCTTCCAAAGTTATTATGGCCCAGAAAAGCACTGGAGAAGCCAGAGGTGCTCACAGCGTGACTGCATGAGTTCTGATGTTTGCCCACATGGACCCCTGTGCCTCATTACTCTGACATTTCTTAGAATTCCACACCCACAGGTCCAAGGAGTCAGACACAAAATCTGAAGGGGTCCCTCCACCTGACACAACTATAAGCTTTTGAAAAGGCTGTGTGAGTGGCTACTTTCTAATTGTACTGGTAATAGAGTTGAACTCTAATAATGGAGTTGAAATCTCCAACTATAAATGTAGATTCCTTCCTTTCTCCTTTCAGTTTTACTAGTTTTTGTTGATGTATTTTGGAGCCGTTATTAAGCATATACATTTAGTAAAATTATGTCTTCTTGATGAAGTCACCTCTTTATTATTATCTAATGCCTATCTTTGCCTCTGGTTACATTCTTTTTTTTTTTTTTTTTTTTTTTTTTTTTTTTTGCGGTACGCAGGCCTCTCACTGTTGTGGCCTCTCCCGTTGCAGAGCACAGGCTCCGGACGCGCAGGCTCAGCGGCCATGGCTCACGGGCCTAGCCGCTCCGTGGCATGTGGGATCTTCCTGGACCGGGGCACGAACCCGTGTCCCCTGCATTGGCAGGCGGACTCTCAACCACTGTGCCACCAGGGAAGCCCTGGTTACATTCTTTACCAAAGTTTACTTTGTCCTATATTAATGTAGTCACTTCATGTTTATTTTAATCTTTTGATTTAATTTTTTGATTTAATTTTATTTCTTTTTCCATTCTTTTATTTTTAACCTTTATGTGTCTTTATATTTAAAGTGGGTTTCTTAGAGATAGCATATAGTTAGGTCTTGCTCTTTTGGCCAGTCTGCCAATCTCTGCCTTTTAATTGGCATTTATAAAACATTTACTTTTAATGTAATTACTGATGTGGTTGGATTTAAATATACCAGGCTGCTATTAGTTTTCTGTTTGTCCCACCATCATTTCCTATCTTCTTTTGGATTGAGTGATTTTTACGATTCCATTTTATCTCCACAATTGGCTTATTAGTCATACCATTTATATATTTTTACAGGTTGCTCTAGGGTTTGTAATATACAGCCTTACCTTATCTCAGTCACCTTCAAATACTATTATACCACTTTGAGTAGCACGCACTAATCTCATAACTGTCAACTTTTATTTCTTCTCTCCCATCCCTTGTGCTAAGGTTACACATTTTACTCTACATGTTATACACCCACAATATATTTTTACTATCTTTGCTTTAGAAAGTCAAATATCCTTTAAAGAAATTAAAAATCTTAAAAAATATTTTATATTTACCATCTTTACCATCTGGAACTCTGCATGCCTTGGGTAGAACAAAATTTCCTTCTAGTGGCATACTGCTTCTGTCTGAAGAATTTCTTTTAATGTACTTTTGTGGTGCAGTTGTGGTGATGAATTTGCTCAGCTTCTGTTTGTATAAAATTTTTGTTTTTTTTCCTTTTGAAAGGTATTTTCTTCACTGTCTATAAAATTCTTGTTTAGCAGGGTTTTTCTTCTCAGTACTTTAAAAATGTCACTCTATTATTTGCTGGCCTTCAAAGTTTCAGACATGAAGTCTCCAATATTTTTCATCTTTGTTTCTCTGTATATAATGCTCTTTTTCTTTGACCATCTTCAATCTTTTCTCTAGGTTTTTCTCTAGGTTTTTCTCATGGTTTGACCATGATGTATTAAAGCATGTTTGTGTGTGTGTGTGTGTGTGTGTGTGTGTGTGTGTGTGTGTGTTTAATTTATCTTTCTCAAAGTTCCTTAAGCTTCTTGGTTTGTGACTTGTTTTTCTTTAATTTTGGAAAATGCTTGGTCATTATCTCTTGAAATGTTTCTTTTGCCCCATTCCCTTTTTCAACTTCTGGGACTGTATCCGCAAGTATGTTAAACTATCTGATATCATCCCACATGTGTTGAGAGTTCTGTTCTGTGTCTCTCCCCTGCCACCACTCTTTTTGTTTCTTTTTGTTTTTCAGTTTGGATAATTTCTATTGGTTTAGCTTCAAATTCACTATTTGTTTTTACTGCTCTGTCCAGACTGCTAAGTTGTCAATTGGAGAAATTCTTTAACTCTGATATTGTGTTTTCTATTTCTGGCATTTCCATTTGGCTCTGTTTTGTAATCTCCATCATACAGCTGAACTTCCCCATTTTTTTCATGCAAATTTGTCCACTTTTTCACTAGATCCTTAACATATTGACTACAGTTATTTTGAAGTTCCATCCTGTTAGTTCCAACATTTGGTTCACCTCTGGGTCTGTTTCTGTTGACTGTCTTACCTCTTGAAAGGTTGTTCCCCTCTTGCGTGTGCGTGTGTGTGTGTGTGTGTGTGTGTGTGTGTTGTAATTGTTAGTTGAAGGAAGGACATTAAGTGTAGAAGAATAGTGGATCCTGAGGTAAGACATATTTATGCTCAGAATGGGCATGCTTCCTCCTCTGTCCAATCATTAGTGTGGGATGTTGAGTCAATCTGCTCACTAGCTAAGTTGCATATAGTTTTGTTGTTGTTATAGTTAAATTTAAAGCTCCACAGACTTGAAATTCCTCCACTGGTGTGCTGCTGCAGTCTTTTGTCTTGTCTGGACCTTGGCTGCTGCCTGAGAGTTTTTCAGATTTCCTGTTGCATCTTTAGTTTTCAACAGTCCCTATATAACTTTGCAAACTGGGGGTCTGTCACTCTGATCTGCACTCACAGTGGTAGACTGCTTTTGCTTGTACCTGGTGCAAGGCTCAACGTGATATTAGGGGGTGATTCGCAGTTCTCCTGGCCTATCCTCAGTCTTAGGCAGGGGTTGTACATCTGTACTGTACATTAAGGTTGGGGTTTCCTTAGTGTTTCTACCCTCCCCTCACCATGGACAGTCAAATTTTGCTACATATCTATAAAAGTATCTTTGATGAGGGAGAGTTTCCTGCCAGAGCAGATAGATATTTTTGTTTTTTTTTTTTACCTCTTCTATGGAATCAAAGGGGTCTTTGCCTGTGTCCTAGGGTTTGGGTAGGGATTTCCTATCCCGTCCTTAAAAGTTTAAGATTTTTCCGTAATATGAGAGAAGGTTCTGGGAAGTAGGGTTTAGTGTATATGTGCTAATGAGGAGGACTTATAAGTCTTCTCCCTTCCTCCAATCTTTCCTGTAAGCACCTAGTAGTAACCCCCAGAAAAAAGCTTGTGAGGGATTGTGGTCTTCCTTTGTGTCTGGGGATTTAAATTCTCACTGTAGCCCACACTTGGTCTCTAAGAGTTTGTTAAGATTTCAGCTTTTTTCTTCTTCCTTGCTCTCATGGTGTCTGCCTCTTTTCCCCGTGTGCACTGCCAAAAGTGAAACCATTATTATGTCTCATATCTCCTAAGAAAGACCTGTCAGAATTCAGTTTACCTAGTTGCCTTGTGACATCAGCTGAAGAAAATGTAAGATTTGTAGATTATGCCATGCTCTTTCTCATTGTTAGGGTGGGAGCAAAGAACTGCTGAGGCTTTCTACATCCTCAATGGAAGCAGACTCCCAGACAGAGGAAACTGGAAAAATGACTTCTGAAGCCTTTTCTCAAGCTCTGATGTGGACTACTGGTAATGACTTGGTTGGGAGACTTGCAGGTGTGCATTCAGAGTATTTCTGTCTCATATTTTCTGTTTATCCAGCTCGCCCCCTCCTTTGCCTTTATATTTGCTATGTTTTCCCTCCTCAAGGTCCTTATACAAATGAGAGAGCTTTAGTAGAATTGGGGTCAACAGGCAAATAGGCACCAAAAAAAGGTGCATTTTCAATTTTTTACATTTAAAAAATTCAAATTCTATATTATAAATTATTTTCAATTTAAAAAGATGAATTTTATATTTTTTACATTAAAAAATTCAAGTTCTATAGTATAAATTCTTTTCAATTGTCTTTTTTATTTTTTTGGTGGTACCTGCTTTGTTAGCTATTTTAGGAGAACAAATATTTGGCTTAGCTTTTCGGAAGAACAGAGAATTGTCATAAAACTTACTCTATGAATATACTAAAAGAGGTGATACGTTTGCTTAGCAAACACATGGTAGTTTTCAAGGATGATATTATCCCAGGAAATAGATGAGTAATGCCATTACACCATAGTTGTTGGATAATTATTTGCAGATAATCCATGTTTCAATCTCTGGAAGACATTATTATGCTCAGAAAAATTTTGGACTATCTGGTACTTACTATTTGTGTAAATTTTATACTTTCTTCCCACGACATCATTTCACACCAGTGGGACAGAGAATATGCTATGATGGAAATTCAAATTAGAACTTCGATGAGCCGCCTAAGAAGAACTTGTGTTCCCTCAAGGATTGGTGAAGTAGTCCTATTAGACACCCGTGTAGTATCATTACTTTTGTTGGTAAGTGAATTTAGCTGTGTCTAGCTGGTTTTCTAGTAGTAAGATAACTTATTTAAAATTTGAGAGAAGTCTGGAATGGGTCAATGTCTGTAGATAAAGATCTGAGTATATATTTTTAATATAATGATTTGTATTTCAACATTCTAATGGTAAAACTATGATTTAAGGGCTCAACCTAGACACACCAATGATAAAGATCAGATGGACAGGAGTGCCCAGTCTGGAGCTGAGGTGGTGTGAGTGTAACAGCCTACAACAGAGCTTGAGGATAATTTTTCTCAGCCCCTTCCCTTTCCCCAGATCTCACCTCACTGGCTTCCCTAAATAGCTTTCCTGCTTTGGTTCTCCATCTAGGTCAGCAGAACCCAAGTCAACAGGGCCCCAGCCTGGAATTGAGAGGTGTCTTTTCATTACCTCATTCCACAGCAGCTGTAGCAGTGACCAATTCCTACTGGTTCTCTTTTCTCTTCTTAACGTCTGTGGTCCCTCTCCTGCCTGTAGTTCAAACCATGGCTCTTTCTCATCTGCAGAAAGAGTGGCTTTCTGATTGGTCTGCTTTCCTTACATCTCAGAGTTCTGCAAATCTTCCTCCATCCTCTGCCGAAACCACCTTTCAAGACTGCAAGTCTCATCATGTTACCCTCTCACCTAATTCTTTGGTATTTCCTCCTTGATTTCAAGATGAAGTCCAAATATCTTTTCCTGCCATAAAGGCCCCCATAATCTGTCCTCTGAGAATATTCCAGCCTCTTCCTTAGCATGACCTCTGCCCCTCGGCCCCTGCTCCCAGCTGAGGCCCAGTGGTCCCAGATGACCAGAACCACTCCTCGTGGCCCTGCTGCCCCCGGGCTGCCTTCCCTCTTCGTTCAGCATGTGGGATCCTTTGCCTTTAGAGACCAGCTCAAGCCTCCCTTCCTCTGAGGCGCTCTCTTTGCCTTCTCCTCTTTCTCTCTCATCCTCTACCCTCAACATTCTTTCCTATGAACCACCAGCGTAATCAGTGAATGCTCACTTTATCCATGGCTTGTAGCAACGTACTGCATTTCCTGGTTTGATGTCCATCTTCTCCTCCTGATATGTGTACCTACTCTGCACATGTCATGATACTTTATGGTCTGTCAGCTCCTCTATGGAACGTGTCTGGGTCATTTCAGTCTTTCCAAGGCTTTCAGCTGTGCTTGACATGCTCCTGGATCCCACATTTCTCTCTCCAGATCCCTCTTCAGAATCATTCCTGTATTTCCAGAGCCTTCCTAGACAATCCGCTTGGGTGGATCACAACATAAACAACCCCAGCCGAAGTCGCTTCCTCACGCCTGCCCCTGACATTTTCCCAGTGGTTTTGCCTCTGCACCGATACCATCACTGTGACCTCCCTGAGGTCACCTAGACCTCTCAGGCGGCCTTGAGTCTTCCCTTCCAGCCCTTCTCCAATGACCACCAGGCACGGAGTCTTAGCCCTTCCCCCCTGAATCCTCCTTCAGAGACAGTTGCCCCTTCCTTGCTTAGCTGATGGCACAGCTTCCTGGCAGGTGATCTTGTTCTTGGTTCTCACATTTCTCAGGTCACCTCCAACCACCCACTGGTACCATCCAAGGTGGGCACAGCCCAGATGCCTCCTCGGGGCACTCAAGGCCCTTCACTGGTGGCCATGTTGGCTTTGCTCCCCCATCCTCTGCACTGCAGGCACTGAGCTTCTGCCTGGCAGGCTCTCTGTCTCTCCTGGACACAGCGTCCCCTCCACTGTACTTGCTGTGCTGCGTTCCTGTTCCTGCAGCACTTTCCTCTCCTTCCTCTGCCTCGAAAACTCTGGCCTCATATTTAATATCCTGTTGAAATATTCCCCCCTTGCCCCCAAATCACCCCTGACTTCCCCATCAAAGTCAGTGCTTCCTTCTGTAGGTGCCAGGAAACCCGAGTGTATACCTCAGGTGAGGACGTATCACACAGTATTGCAATTTCTCTCGCTGGTCTAGGAGGTGCCTGAGGGTGGGGACTACGTCTTGCACACCTAGGCCCTCTCAGTGCCTTTTACAATGTGTGGAAATCACAGGTGCTCAAATATCTGAACTCAAGTGTGAATTAGACAGATCGAAGACCTGGGGTTGGCCATTGCAGGGAGAAAAGGGAGGCTGGTGGTGAGGAAGAGAAAGTGCAAGAATAGATGAGGGCAGAGCCTGCACTGAGGCCTTTGTTTATTTGCTTTTGATAAAAGAAGCTTGGGAGAAAGGGTAAAAATGAAAACACCGTCCTTAACTATTCACCACCTTCTACTGTTCCTCTACCTGGGAAGGAGCCAAGAGATACTTAGAAGGGGTCTAAAGTTTCTTGGTAAAGCTTAGGATTCTAGCACAAACCAAAAGCTTTTTGCATTGTGTGCATTTTTAAAATTTTCTGGCACATGGCTTGACAATTACAATCCGTGGGTCCTCTAGGACTCTTGCACTTCCAAGAGTCTGTGAAATAGTCTCGGGTAAGTCTTTGAAATGGGGAAGTCCAGGACAAGATGTTGCTTTTCAAGGTGTAAAGGAATCCATACAAATGGATCCCGTGTATGCTATTACCTGGATTGCTAACGACAAGCCCCTTACCGGCTGATAAACCTAATTCATGGAACCAAAATGGGGTGGGGAAGGAAATCAGGGCCAAGGTAGGCAGGCTGTGGAGTCCAAAGTCAAAGTCAACTGCAAAAGAAAGATCTGAAAAGAATAACATTCTAGTCCTCCTTTCTTTTCCTTTCAGGCTTTAGGGCACCTTTGAAGAAACAAAAGCTTTACAGAGAAAAGGCTGGTTTGGCAGGAGAGGCTGGTGTCTCCCTTCAGCTCACTTTCCTGTGTTCCTGGCACTTTTCTCTTTTTAAACAAAGCACTTAAAGGTATTGAGCCTTCATAATGACTTTTCTTTCCTCTCTCTTTACTTCTCTCCTCCACCTCCTGAATAGTTCTGGAAAAAGGGGGCATTTGCCAATGCAATGTACTGGGCTTGGTGCTCAATAAGCACCCCCTTTCCCCCCTCCCTCCTCCCTGATGTAATGTCTCAGTTTGTCTGGCTCCTGCTGTCCTCCAGGGCGGCTGAGGGGTGAGGGTAAATTTGGGAAGATGATCTCGATGTTATTCATCGGGACACGTTTCGTTCTAGCAGCTTTGTCAGATCCACGATGGTGCAAATCTTCAACTGTTTCCTTTCTCTTGGAGGATCAAATTTACAGTTTTCTTCTGGCTGTTCGTTACAGTGAGACATTTGGAATCCACGGGCAGACCCAGCCAACTGGGCAGAAAGTTTGGAATTCTGAAAGGCTGCTGAATTATCAGGGACCAGCCTAGCTATTTGCTGATTTACTGAACTTGACCCAAATGAATCTCTGTGTAAATAAAAGTTATGAAGAAGTCTTTGAATAATTCTATTAAATGAAATTCTGGGCCTTATTTTCCATTTTATTACATTTTCTGAACACTGTGTATTCCAATCATACTGAAACATTTTTTTTCAGGCTCTGTAGAAAGTGCTGATGGTTGAACCTCAAAAGAATTGAAGGGTTAGTTCATAAATGAATAAAAAGCCAGTGGCATTTATCCAAAGTTTGTTTAACTCTCCTAACCTCATGGGCCTGTAAAAATTCAACTGAAAATCATTGAGAAGAGGTCCTCCCATGAGATCCCTTGGCACTTTCTGCTTCTGCTTGGATCAGAAATACCATGAGAGTATCTTTTTTTTTTTCCCAACATTTCAACATTCCTAGTTCCATTTGCAGAAGGAGAAGAGGAGAGAGAAAAAAGGAATATGGGAGGAAAACATGAACTTTTCTTAACCTAGAAGTTATTGCAGCTTTTACATGAAATGTCAAGCCAGAACATCCCTGGTTGAGGACAATTGCCTCTGCCTCGGAAACCTCCCAGGCATGGAAGTCTCCTCCACCAAGGTTCTGGTCAAAGATGGACATTACACATCAACTCCAGGACATCTGACAATGGAACTCAGGCTCTGGCCTCAGCACCCATTCGCTTAACCTCCCAGGGTGCAATAGCATCAGAAATTAAATCGATTATCTAATTAGACCAGTGCCCTGTAGTTCATGGAATAGCATGTTTCACATTAGTCCTTTGAAGGAGAGGTTGTGTGGACAGATGCAAGATGCATTGCAAAATTAGCCACAACCTTCATATGCATAGAGACAGACCGTAGAGTAGTGCTGCCTAGGACGGCGGTGGGGGACTTGGAGGGAAATGGGGAGTGATTTCGAATGGATATGAGATTTCTTTCTGGTGTTAAGAAAATATTCTAAATTCGACTGTGGTGATGATTGCACAACTTTGTAAATATACCAAAAAACATTAAATTGTACCCTTGAAAATGGGTGAATTGTATGGTTTGTGAATTATATCTCAATAAAGCTGCTCTGTTGAAAAAAAAATTAACCACAATCCTTCACTCCTCGCTGGACCCGGGCCCTTTGCAGTGTGACTTGGTAGCTCTTCCCATCAAGGAAGGGGGCCTCTTCTCCCACCTGTTGACTCCAGGCTACCTTCTGACTCTTGCTGGTCCATGGATGATGGGGGCAGTGGCAGTGCCCGGAGGCCTTGCATGCCTCTGCTCACTCTCCTGTCCTCTGTCTCCACTATGAAAACTTGCCCTGGATGATCGGAGTCCTGTGTCACAGAGCCGATCATCCCAGCCAAGGCCATCTCAGGCCACCCACCAGCTGCCTGCAGATATGAGAGCCCAGCCGAGATGAGCCAGTCCACCCAGAGCAGCTGAACACTCAGTGAGCCACGGACTCATGAGGCATAAAAATTGTTGTTTTAGGAAGATTGTTGGGGTGATTTGTTCTGTGGCAGCACCTGACTGATACATGTGCCATCTTTTTGAGATTCTAGAAGTATAGGAAAAGAGTACATGTGGAGGTTACACTGGTTACCAACTAGGCCAAGAGTTTCACTCTGGTTTTCAGACTCTGACCAGGGCTTTCATTTTTCTGCTAAATCTCCCTGGTATAGTAGTGAAGTGCATCCTTGCTTAGGCAGGAGCTTGTGGTCATTAGAAGTTACCCTCAGGTGGCTTGGGCTTTCCACTAACACTTTGGGACCTTCTGGAGAGGAAGTTTGGGGCTGGTTGGGGCAGCTGGCCTTCACTGAGAACCTGAGAGGGGCTGCCAGGCAGCTTCCTCACATTATGCGTCACACATGAGTCACACCTCCAGCATCCTGATGTGTCTGACACAACCCACGCCAGGATACTGGGAGGAAGTCAGCTTGAATAGTGTAAGTGAGCTTCATGATCCTCACACAGGAGATGTTTAATGAACACCCCCTTGGTTAAGTGCCCCTGTGGCTGGGGAAGTAGAAGAAGAGCCTGCTTTCCAGGAGCCTCTATCCCTGCCTGAGGAGGGCTGTGGAGCAGGCTCACATGGAGCGCTGTAGGAAATAAGAAAGGGAGAGGCCAGAGTTTGCTTCACGGAGAAGGTACACTTTGAAGGAGCTGAATGATTGTAAGTTTTGATGTTATGTGTGGAGTAAGGTGGGAATGGCCTGAACCAAAGTCCAGGGGCAGATAAGGATGAGACACACATACATGTACGAAAACGTCTCACGTCAACACTGCCCCATAGAACCTCCTGCCGTGATGGTCTGGCTATTGAGCATTAGAAATGTGGCTGGTGCGTCTGCAGAATCAAATTTTAAATTTTATTTACATTGAACTAATTGAACTTTAAACTTAAATAGCCATGTAGGACCAGTGACTGGCATATGAGACAGAAGCTCTATGCAAGGTATAGGTGCACATTTTGTTTTGTGTTTTTTGCTATAACAAATTTTGTAAAGCCATTTTTTTTTCCAGAGAGACACTGGGCTATGATTTAGTCGTAACTAACTTCCATATACCCAACTGCCCACATTCCTTCTGTCTGTACGAGATAAGCTTCCTTCTGTTCAGTGAGACTCAGCACCCTCACCTTCAACAAATACACGTCTGTATTGAGTTCCCACTGTGCACAAGGTACCCTGCCTGGCAACACAAATGAAAATGAGAGAAAATGGTCATTCCATTTCTTTGACTGAGCTCAGCTGTCTAAAGATTTTTTAAAAATGCAAAGGTGGCTTTGAGAACATTTTGGAGAAAATTATTTAAATTAGAAAACTGTGAATTTACAGCAATAAGTAAATGATGTGCATTTAGAGAACGCTCTTCTTCTTTTTTTTTTTTTTTTTTTTTTTGTGGGTATGCGGGCCTCTTACTGTTGTGGCCTCTCCCGTTGCGGAGCACAGGCTCCGGACGCGCAGGCTCAGTGGCCATGGCTCACGGGCCCAGGCGCTCCGCGGCATGTGGGATTTTCCCGGACCGGGGCACGAACCCGTGTCCCCTGCATCGGCAGGCGGACTCTCAACCGCTGCGCCACCAGGGAAGCCCGAGAACGCTCTTCTTAATTCTATAGGTTGGCAAGTTTGATTTCTATGATCACTGAAGATGATGTAATTGTGCCTTAATAAGCAAAATTATTAAAGGGTTTATGAGCTTTCATTTGAGAAACTCAGAGAGGAAAGGTCAAAAGGATTTTCCCCCTACAAATCTCTAAAGAATTTGAATTTAAAATGAATCTCATTCTACAAGGAAAAATGAAAACCAGAAAGACAGAAAATAACCCCCAAAAAAGAAAAAGAAAAAAAAACTTAATTTATACTGACTTCATTATTCTCTAGATAAAAAGCAACTCAACATAAAATGAGGACTTCAAGTTCAAACTTTTAAGGAATCCACATATTTGCATCAATTTTTAAAAGATTTTACAACTAATGAACTTGGACTTCTTTTGGCATGGCATAAAATCCATTTGTACAGTTTTTAATTAAGAATGCAGCCTATGCAATTAAAATTAAGGGTAGGGACTTCATCCGAGGTCCTATGAGAACCCCAGTCGAAAAAATTATGGTAATGCTGTGTGTCCTAAAAGCCTTCTCTGAGTGTCACAAACACGTGGTACAGAATTACCCCTGCTGCATAACGAGGATTTGTTTAAAGTTGATATTTAGGAACATTTAATTTTGATGTGTTAGGGTCTTGTTTACCACTAATCTCCCTGGCATTTGCTGTGGGCTTGGGAACCAGCACAAGTATCATCTAAAATTGAACTCAGAAAGTAGAGACTGGGTCATACTCACAATCCATAATGCAAATACTGCAGTTTTCACATAGGCAGGGGAATTCCTAATGTGGCTTTTAATATTTAAAGTTACCAGTGCCATTATTGAGAATATTAAGATGCTTTCATGTCGAACCGATTAAAATTACATTTGGAATAATGAATGACATGTAATGTACAAATACCCACCCACTTTCACTTTTTTTTTAAGTATAGATAACTGTAATGGAAAGTCTTCCAAGGTATTCTTTGGCGAGACTCAGAGTCAGGGGGCAGAAACCCAGGGCCAGTGGGTCCTATGAGGTGGTCCGCTATAAGTCATGTGACTCATGGCTTGCCAAGAAGGAGACTCAAAGAGAAACTGAATTTCTCTGGAATTCAGGATTCATTTTCTTCCTAATCTTTGGAAGACCAAATATGCCCAGTAAATACGTCTTTATATCTGGCAGGAGGAGATTGCCTAGGCTGACTTCGAGTCCTGTTCATTTCTTTAAGCACTGAGAGCGCAGCTCCCAATGCCCTGTGTGGGTTGCTCCCTTGACAAAGCTTCATTCGGTCCTTATCAAAATCATCTTGGTTCCATTCTCTCAGAATGTAGGTCATGCACAAAGCAGTGCTTCTGCCATTTGCACTCAGTACACTGATGCACCACCCTCCTCAGGTAGCCCTCACAGGGAGGAAGTTCTCTAAGATGCAAGCCTTGGCGAGGACTCCCATCCGGGGTGCTGGCTGCTCTCAAAGGCCTTCCCCGACTGCCAGAAGAAAGAGCTCATCAACCCACTCACTCCCCAGGCAAAACACAGGGAGGAACCTGCTGGCTCCTCTCCCTGCCCCTTCCCAGTGCACCCAGAGCAGCAGGATGGACGGTGCTCCTGGGAAGAGGTCTAGGTTCGCTCCCAGTGACCCCAGTGTTCGCGGTGAAGCTGCCTCCCGCCGTCTCCCTCACCACGCCCCTGTCTGCCTCTCTTTTATCACCAGAGTGACATTTTTTTTTTTTTAATTTTATTTTTTTTTTGCGGTACGCGGGCCTCTCACTGCTGTGGCCTCTCCCGCTGCGGAGCACAGGCTCCGGATGCACAGGCTCAGCGGCCATGGCTCACGGGCCTAGCCGCTCCGCGGCATATGGGATCCTCCCGGACCGGGGCACGAACCCGTATCCCCTGCATCGGCAGGCGGACTCCCAACCACTGCGCCACCAGGGAGGCCCGACATTTTTTATTAGTAGCGCTAGATTTTATTTTTTTTAGAAAAGTTTTAGTTTCACACAACAATGACTGTAAAGTACAGAGAATTCACATACACTCCCTCAGCCTGTCCCCAACACCAGTTTCCCCATTAGGAACATCTTGAATTAATGTGGTACATTTGTTGCAGTTGATGAGTCAATATTGACACGTTATGATGAACTGAAGTCCCTGGTTTACATCAGGCTTCCCTGTTCATACGTAATATGGGTTTGAACAAATATATAAGGTCATGTATCCACCATTACAGTGTCATGTAGAGTAGTTTCTCTGCCCTAAAAATCTCCTGTGCTCTACCTGTTCATCCCTCCCATCCCCTACAAAGAGGCATGGGATCATGTCATTCCCCTGTTTAAACTTATTATTATTATTATTTTGTTGGAGTCTAGTTGGTTTACAATGTTGTGTTAGCTTCTGCTGTACAGCAAAGTGAATCAGCCATACATATACATGTATCCACTCTCTTCTAGACTTCATTCCCATATAGGTCATTACAGAGTACTGAATAGAGTTCCCTGTGCTATGCAGTAGGTTCTTATTAGTTATCTTTTCCATATAGTGGTGTGTATATGTCAATCCCAACCTCCCAATTTATCTCCCACCACGTCCCCCTTGGTAACCATAAGTTTGTTTTCTACATCTGTGACTCAGTTTCTGTTTTGTAAATAGGTTCATTTGTACCATATTTTTAGATTCCACATATAAGCGATAATCATGATATTTGTCTTTCTCTGACTTACTTCACTCAGTATGACAATCTCAAGGTCCATCCGTGTTGCTGCAAATGGCATTATTTCATTCTTTTTTATGGTTGAGTAATATTCCGTGGTATATATGTACCACATCTCCTTTATCCATTCACCTGTCGATGGACATTTAGGTTCCTTCCATGTCCTGGCTATTGTAAATAGGCTGCAATGAACATTGGGGTGAATGTATACTTTTGAATTATGGTTTTCCCTGGATATATGCTTAGGAGTAGGATTGCTGGATCATATGGTAGCTCTATTTTTAGTTTTTTAAGGAACCTCCATACTATTCTCCATAGTGGCTGTACCAATTTATATTCCCACCAAGAGTGTAGGAGGGTTCCCTTTTCTCCACACCCTCTCCAGCATTTATTGTTTCTAGATTTTTTGATGATGGCCATTCTACTGGTATGAGGTGATACCTCACTGTAGTTTTGATTTGCATTTCTCTAATAATTAGTGATGTTGACCATCTTTTCATGTGCTTCTTGGCCATCTGTATATCTTCTTTGGTGAAAAGTCTATTTAGATCTTCCACTAAAATTATTAAATTAAAAAAATTCCCAGCACCCCCCTCTACCCTATTATACTGCCTCATCCCTCCTTCACCTCGAAGAGTTATTAAGTAAAGCCCAAACACCTTCAATGAGGACATTCAAAACCTTCATGCTCTGCCTGGTCCCTGCATACCTGTCTGGCTCCATCAATCCCACATCCTTATATCTAATGAAATGTCATAAAAGAGGGTCTGGGCTTTGCCCTGTACACACCTGGGCTGGAACCCACCTCCTCCACTTTCCAGCTGCCTGAACTTAAGAGGATTAACTACCATCAACATTATAAAAGATCAATCACACAGTGGGAAACTATTTTCAACAAAAACAGCAATGTAGCCTAGTCATATGAATAGTCTGTCCATGTTTCTTTTATTCATTTAGCCAGTGTTTACTAAGTGCCTATGAATGTGCCAGGACTGCAGCACCCAAGTTTTAAGATGTTAATATCATATTCTTTGTCTCAGGAAGTCCCCATTAATACATAGAAATCCCCATTAATATATAGAAATAAAAGAAAAGCCATACCAATTTTTCTGCCAAGAGAGTATTAGAATGCAATCTTACAGTTTACTTATTAGCAGTGAATTTAATTGTCAAAATATTTGCCCATCTGATATGCAAGATAATGTTTTGTTTTGACTCACATTTATTAGTCTATGAATGAGTTTTCATAATTATCATCCATTGGTTTCTCTTAGAATTACAACTTCATGTACATAATATCTGCGCATAATAGCCTTTTGACTATTACTTACATTTAAAAATTCTGTTTTATTCATCCTGCATTGACTAAGGCCCCCAGCACAGTGTTCAAGATCTGGGGTATCCTTCCCTTGTAACTGTCTAGAAAGGAAGTGCTTATGATAAGTTGCCATTGAAAATGATGCTTGTTCCAGGGCTCCTTTAGTTGTGGCTCGCCGGCTCCATAGTTGCAGCATGTGGAGCCCGCCTGCACGACTAAGGAGCCCACAAGCTGCAACTAAGACCTGGTGCAACCAACCAACCAAACAAACAAACAAATAAATAAATAAATATTTTTTAAAAATGATGCTTGCTCTATGTTTGGGGATGATCTTTGTTGTTTGGTTAAGAATGTTGTCTTATATTTCTTGTTATGTAAGAGTTGTTTACTCAACATGAGTAGTGATTTTATTCAGTGTTTTTCTGAATCTACTATAAATTATACTAAATTATATTTTTTCTGTTAATTTGTTAGTGTGGTATAGACATTTACAGATGTAACACCATTTTTGCATTCCCAGAAAAAATCTAAGCTGGGTTGATATTCAATTGTTTTCTAGGCTTTATGGCTGTGTAAAGTTGGGATTATCTGTTCTTGAAGGTTTGGAAAAATTCAACTCTAAGGCTATCCATGTCTCTAAAACTATCTGGGATAGTGTCTTTTGGGGCATTTGATTATTTTACAGTTCAATTTATTTAGTGATTATAGGTTTATTCACATATTCTGCATTTTATTATAAAATATATTTTATTAATGTATTGGTAAATATTTTCTAGAAAGCTGCACATTTCTTCTAACTTTTCAAATGTATTGATATAAAGTTCTTCAGAATATTTTGTGTCTGTAGTTAAGCCTCCTTTCCATTCCTAATATCTTCATTTTTTTCTTTCTTTTCTTCACTTTGTCTTTCTTTTTTCTCTTGCTCATTCTTGTTGGAGTTATTTTGTTGTTGTTTGTTTGGTTTTTTTCTATTTAATAGTCTTTCTAAAGACCCATCTTTAGATCTCTATATTCATTTTAGTTACTTTTGCTCTTGATATTACTCTTCCTTTCTTCTATTTTCTTTTTATTTATTTCAATATTTCTTTCTTTTAATAAATGTGTTTCAGGCTATAAATTTACCTCCAAGAACCACTTTAGATACATCCCACGAGTATTTGTATGTACTAGTGTCATGGTCCTTCATTCCAAATATTTCATAATTTTCATTGCTGTGTTATGATTTCCTCCTTAAACAATGATTTGTTTAGTGAATCTTTTATTTTTCAAAATGTATTTTATTATTGTTTCCTAATTAAATTGAACTATTTTCTTTATTGATTATTCTTGTCATCATAATGTAAGGTCTCTCTTTTTACCTTCAATTTTTATATTTTCTATATTAATATCACTAAAACAATTTTCTTTCAGTTAGTACTTCCCTGGGATATGCTCTTCCAGCTCTTTATTTTATTTTATTATTATTTTTTTAAGGGTCATGGGCTCTCTAGTTCACTACAGCTCCCACCCTTCCTTTTTTCATATCACTATTTTTAAAAAATTTATTTATTAATTTATTTATTTTTGGCTGTGTTGGGTCTTCGTTTCTGTGCGAGGGCTTTCTCCAGTTGCAGCAAGCGGGGGCCACTCTTCATCATGGTGCACGGGCCTCCCGCCGTCACGGCCTCTCTTGTTGCGGAGCACAGGCTCCAGATGCGCAGGCTCAGCAGTTGTGGTTCACGGGCCTAGCCGCTCCGCGGCACATGGGATCCTCCCAGACCAGGGCTCGAACCCGTGTCCCCTGCATCGGCAGGCAGACTCTAAACCACTGCGCCACCAGGGAAGCCCCCCAGCTCTTTATTGAAAATATTTTTGATTCATTCTGTTTTAGTTGTATCTCTTATGAGGAACATATACATATATATTAATATATATATATATTTAATCTGACTGATTTTCTGATTTTAATATGTAAGGTTAATCTATCATATTCTCTGCAATAATGGACACATTTGGTATTATGAATACCTTGCTTCCTGGCCCACTTTATCAATTATCTTTATTTTCTCTTTCTTTCTATTTTCTCTGAGGAATTCCTTTTTTTCTTTTCTATATTTTTTATATTTTTTTCTGCTGGTTTGAAAGTTATAGATTGTATTTCTCTTTAAGTTTTGTTTAAAAATTACACAAACATATATGTTAGAGTTATTCCATGTCTCCATCAAACTCCTGAACAAGACTAAGTCTTTAGCACAATTAAAGGACCCAATGACTAACGTCCTTTCCCTCCCACACCTTCCTAATCAAGGCTGTCTAAGGTTGGTTCACCATACAAAGCACACATAATTATAATTTCTCATTGTCAATAATTAATTAAACTTACCGATGTATTTTATCAATATTTCTTGCACCCACCCCTCCCTCCGGGCTTGCTTGTATATTTGCTGAATTAAGACTCCTAGCAGCTCTTTCACTGAGTCTTTGAGTGGCAAGTTTTTAGCATTTGTTTATCTGAAAATATAATTTTCCTTCACTCTTGAAAAAGATTTAGCTGGGTGTAGAATTCTGGGTTGACAAATGTTCTTTCTCAGAACTTTGAAGATCATCCTCTGTCGTATTCATGCTTCTTTTTGTTGAATCTTCCCTCTGCTCATTTTCAAGATTTCCATCTGGCTCCTTTCTTTTTCATGGCTACTTAGTCCCGTTTCAAGTTTTCCTTTCTGTTTCATAATTTCTTGTCTTCTAAAACTAGGCTTTTTTTCTTTACATACTGAGGAATCAAAACATGCTTATTTTAAGGTCTTTTTCCTATAAGTCTGTTGTTCTAATTTCACCTGGAGCAAACACTTCTTCCCATTGATAATCATGTCACCTGTTTTTCTCAGCATGAGGTTTCTGCAAGTGATTCTTGGAATTTCATGTTCGTGGCTCTCGAGAGAGAAGGGAGTTCTCTGACTTCCCCCTGCCTTCCCCCCAGTCCAGGAGCTTGTCCCTTGTCACCATTTGGCCCCCTGGACACAGGCGCAGCATAAGACTCAGGTCACTGTGGTCACCAGGGGCTGGCTCAGTTCTGGGCATAGGGCTGCATCTGGATGGTGCTTCCTTCCTTCCTCAGGCCCAAGCTTCACAGGGGGTGCAGCCATGGATATCACTGTCAGCAGCAGCTTTGCCCCTCTTTCATCATGAGTGGAAACCCCCTTCCTGCTCCAGTTCCCAGTGGGGACTCTGTGGAGCCTGGTTAGGCGGTGACCTCCAGCAGCCCCTGCTCTGCCCCTACAGGCGTCTGCAGCCTGAACCCATTTCACCTCCTGGCCTTCCTGTTCCCTTGGGTCCTAGGAAGCGTGGCCCTGCTTTTTTGTGTGCCTGTGTCTTTTTTTTTTTTTTTGCTGTACGCGGACCTCTCACTGCTGTGGCCTCTTCCGTTGCGGAGCACAGGCTCCGGACGTGCAGGCTCAGTGGCCATGGCTCACGGGCCCAGCCGCTCAGTGGCATGTGGGATCCTCCCAGACCGGGGCACAAACCCATGTCCCCTGCATCGGCAGGCGGACTCTCAACCACTGTGCCACCAGGGAAGCCCGTGCCTGAGTCTTTTATAATTTTTCTCCCTTCTACTTTTTCATTGTTATGTCTTTGGAAAAGCATGGGGCAGGAGTTCAAGCTGAAGTTGCAGTGCTGTGGTTCAAAGTCCCAATTTTAATAACTACAGGTATTCTGTTCTATTTCAGCCCTTATTTATTTCACTATTCCTCTCATTTCATTTAATAACTTTTAAAATTATAAATAACTCTATATTGATTACATTTTATTTAATGTTTTGTCTATAGTCTAGGATAAATTTCTTAGGAGAGAAAAATAGCATGTCAACAGGTGTAAACATTTTAAAAGCTACTTTGGTACATGGAATTTATTTTTTTTTCCAAAAAGATACAAGGTGTGGGTGTGCATGGAGATTGTGTGTGTGTATGTGTGTGTGTAGGTGCACATATGTGTGTTCCAGGCTGAGAAAACTTTTGGTGACAAGGGACGAAGCAGGAAAATGTGACCCCTAGTACTCCTGTATGATGGGCTATGCATGAGGAAACATGCATGGCATAAAATCACATTTGCTATTTATTGACTAAATGGCTAAGCACAGAGACTGATGGGAAACTGGCCAGTTGCACAACAGGGATGACCATGCAGGACTTTGCAGACCAGGCTAAGGATTGTGAACTTCACACGCAGAGTAAGGTGTACCATTTAAAGTAGCATCATGACGTGTCACATGTATTTTTCACCCCTAAGCCTAGTCTAGTGGAGTCAGGGTTGAAAAGAGGGAGGCATGAAACATGAAAATCACGTAGGAGACATTCATCCCTACAGGTGACAGGTGATGATGGTGGTCAGATGGCTGGTGGGTGGGGGGAGTGAAGAGAGTGCATTCAGAGACCTTTGGAGACTCAACGTCCCAGAACTTGTTTGCTTGAATGAAGTCAGTGGAGGAGAGGGAGGGAACAGATTTCTGATGTGTCTGGAGGGTCACAGAGAGGAAGACATCATGAGGGGTAGAAACAGATTTTGGTGGAAGATGATGAGTTCTACGTGGGAAAATTGAGTTTTGAGATTAAGGGGAAATACTGAGTAGCATTTGATTCCATGGGTATAAAATTAAGAAATGTAGCCTGGGCTAGGACATCTGTGGCTTTTAAAGCCATGGACCTGAGATGCCATGGATTGTTTTGAGGGGGGAAGAGGGAAGGGCTAGGCTTGATCCTGCAGGAACTCTTGGGAATCGGGAGGGACAGCCTGGTGAGGAGGTAGTTGGTGTTCCAGAAACAGGGCAGAGAGAAGGCTGCCCTGAATTAGATTCTGCTGAGAAGTCAGCAACAGGCTGGAAAAATGTGCCTGCACTTAGGGATCCAGAGGCCATCAGTGACTTTAGCAAAAACTTTGTTGATGGATAAAGAAGATGTGGTATGTATATACGATGGAATATTAAAAAGAATGAAATAATGCCATTTGCAGCAACATGGATGGACATGGAGATTATCATACTAAGTTAAGTAAGTCAGACAGATATCATATGAGATCACTTATATGCAGAATCTTAAAAAAAATGATACAAATGAACTTACTTACAAAACAGAATCAGACTCACAGACTTAGAGAATGAATTTATGGTTACCGGGGCTGTGGGGGAAGGGTCGGGGTGAGGGATAAAATTGGGAGTTTGGGATTGACATGTACATATGGCTATATTTAAAATAGATAGCCAACAAGGAGCTACTGTAAAACAAAACAAAACAAAACTTTGGAAGAGTGGAAACCAGATAAGGTGGGCGGAAGAGAGGATGATGAAACAGCAGAGAAAGGGAATAAAGAAAGAACTCCAGAAGCCTGTCTGCAGAAGGCACAACACAGAGCCACGTCCCCAGCCTCGGTGCACGTGACCTTCAGGCTGAGCTCTCCACACCCCTGCAGCTGCAGCCAACATTAACCCAACTGGAAGGAGGGAAGTGACTGGAAGCCTGTGTGGCTGGCGCCATGGTTGGGGGGTCCAGGTGTGGTACAAACCAAGGTCGGTCCAGTGGAATCACTAAACATTTTAAGCTGTCATGCTAACCGACACAGATGATAATTACGCTGATACCATTTAGTTTGTTCCTCGTTAGTCAGACGAGAGAAAAAACTGAGTTATCGCAGCTCTAATCCTTTGAGAGCCTGGCATACCTCTTGGAGGAGAATCACAGTCCAGCAAGAAGGAACCGTTTGCGATGCAGCAGGGCCAGCAGGCATACCCGGGGCTGGGTGGCAGCGGAAGGGCAGGGCAAGGCGTCCCTTTGTGCCTCCATGATGGAAGCTCCTGGACGCAGATACAAAGGAATGCAAATTTGTGGCAGAGGAAAAATGACTCTGCGTACAGGATGAGGTCTCCATCCAGGGGAAGCTCCCTGCTCCGGCCATGCACTACCCTCCCCGTCAACCCCCCACCCCGGGCTCCTCCAGCCCAGGGAATGGTCAGCCAAGAAATGTATGTACGCTGTAAATCAAAAGCATAAAGTATATGAATGAAGAGAAAATGCACTTTGGCTGTAAGAAGAGACATCTGTTGGGCTCCGTATAATATAATTAACAACTGGAACCAAGTTGGAGCCAAAGATGGTTGGTGCCCCCTTGGGAAAAGGCCCCTTGTTTGCCGGGCTGACCTCTTGAAGCCTTGGGAGGAAATTTACAGGATCACCTGAGACCGGCAGGAAGTAAAACACTCACGCCTGGTGGAGGTGATAGTCAGGGCTCCAGAATGTTCACTTTGCAGCAGAGGAATGAGAAAGCTACGGGTTTACTTTCGTAGAAAGAGCAGCCTATCTTTTCTACTAAGTATTCTCTTTCCTTGATTGGATTTTTCATGGTCCCTTTCTCCTAGTGTTTTCGGGAGAAATAGACCGTACGTTTGCTGAGATCCTGCTCTGGGCCACACCTCTTTTTGTCTGATGGATTCAAAATCACAGAGTGACACCAGGGAGGCCGGCGTGACCCTTAGACATATTATTTATTTATTTTTTTAAGGAAGAAACTGCTAGAAGAGTAGTTAGTCGATTTGCAAGGAGTCTGCCAGCTCATCTGGGAAGGAGCCCCAGCCCACACTCAGGCCCCCAACCCTAGAACCCAGCACCTGAAACAGCAGCCCCCAAGGAAAAGGCCCCTCGGGCCACGTGGGGCCCTTCTCTTTGTGTAGGAGAGTTACACCCGCCCCCTGAAGGAAGCATACTCCTCTCACACCTAAATCCGATCTGGGGAGTCGAAAGCCTAGACTTTGTCCTTACTGCTATAGAGTGCATGTGGGTTTTGAATCAATTCAGGGAAACAGCTTTTGCTCAGTTGAAATGACTGGTGTTCTCTTCAGAGTAAACAGAAGCCTGCGGATAGATTTCATCTTCTACTTTTCTAGGGGAGTTTTGGAGGAAAATATCTCTTTGTGGGAAGGAAGTTGTAAGCGGATGGTCTCTGTCTCCCTGTTCCTTCTCCTCCATAAAACATCCTGGTGACCTATTAGCTTGGTGAGTCAGAAGCCAGCGTTTCTGGTGCATTTCTGACTTTTCATTTTGTCATATCACGGTGGCCCTGGAGGGTAAAACATAAATACATGGACACAGAAATATATAAAACATATAAATATATGAAATATATACACATAGATGTTTCATATATGAAATTTACATTGTTTTTATCATTATAGTCTCTTAAAATTTTAGCTTATGTGTAATTTGAGATTGACATTGACTGACAATATTTTGAATGTCCTTCAGTGTCATGACATTAATTCCTTGTATTTCTACAGTGCCTTCACATCATTTGATGCCCAGCAAAACTCTCTCCTAACCCCGGATTTAGGGTCCCTTATGCTCGTGCCCTCCTCCCATTGGGAGCTGACCACTTCCCTTGACTTCAACAAAGATCAGTTGCTCAAGTCTACTCTGCCAGGTTCAGGCTCTGGCCGCTGGTCCCCAGGCAGGCACTCCCACCTGGGGGTCCTGTAGATGCCTCACATCCTGTGTCCCAAACTAGACGTGTGCTTCCCAACCTGCATCAATCCCCACCCCACACAGTTCTCAGCACCTTTGTCCACCTGGTCACCCAAATCAGAAACTTGGGAGACAGCGTAACCTCTGTGTCTTCTTCTCACTCCCTGTGTGTTATTAGCCCACACGTACCCACGGGGGTGGTATCCCACAGGTAGGTAGTTTATCCAGAGTTGGCCACCTCCTTCTCCTTAGTCACCCGGCCCCATGGTTGGTGGAATAACTCTGTACCCGTCCTCCAAGACAGAAGTCTAAGAGTCATCCTTGATTTCCGTTCTTCCTTACGTCCCAGGGACGTCCCACTTCTATAAAATCTTCTGGAATCAGAACTGTGCTAGTTCTTGCCTAGACCACTGCCAGACCTCTTCACACCAACCTGCACCCAGATTTTCCCCTTAAACCCAGCTAATATAAAATTCTTGGAAACCTTTGTGTGACACCTTGCCACCTACAAGGACATGTGACCAGCTCCTTCGTATGGTCCATCGTCTTCCCCAACCTGCTCTGTTTCTCCATCCTTGTCTCTTGCCACACACTGCTTGCAATGACACCAACATCTCCAAGTGCTTTGAACAAACCATGCCGCCTTCTTTGCAGGCTCTCAGGCTGGGTGTGTCTTTAATACACACCCGGCCAGCTGGCGAACTCCTAGTCATCACTTACTGCAGCTACGATGCCACCCTGCCGCCCACCTCTCTGAGATGTACACGTCCCTGGGCACATCTCAGTCGTTTCACCTATACATTGATTCCTAAATCAGTTTCTTTTTATCCCTGTTTCCCTACAAGGGCAGTGAGCCCTTTGGGGCAGAGTATTTTCATCATTTTCGTATCTCACAGCCCAAGTCAGTGTTTGCTACATAGTAAACATAAGTAAATACTCACTGAATGAATGAATAAATGAATACAGGGTGTTTTCCAAGCGTGGCTCAATCCAGACACCTTACCGTGGGCAGCAAAGCCACACTGAGCTGGTCTCTGCTGGCATTTTCAGCTCGTCTCCCCGGACTCTCCCAAATCTATCCTACTTTGCCAGCAACTGAATGGTCCTTCCCTCTTACATTTTCTCCCTCAGTAATCTCATCCCCAGCCTTGGCTTTGATTTCCACCTATTCTTGGATGAGTCTCAAAGGTACATCTCTAGCCAAACTTCTCCTCGGAGCTCCACATCTGTTTAGCCAGCTGCCAGTGTGGAGCTCTCACTGGTACCTACAAGTCAATGCGCCTCACCCCTGAACTGTCCTCCTCCAGGCTCCCCTCTTCAGTAAATGGTACCACCATCTGTTCCTGGGAACAAAGAGAAACAGGAGTCGTTCTGAGCCCCTTTCTCTAAATCCCCCCTCACCCATCTCCAATCCGTCACCAATGCAAATAAGAATTTGCCTTGTTTATTCCTCCAACAGATATTTATTAGACACCAATTATCTGCTGGACTCTTTTGGGACTTGGAAATTCAATGGGGAAAAAGACAAGCAAGGCCCCGATCTCCTGGAGTTTACATGAGGGAGAAAACCGTTAACAAATACGTACACAGCTCGGTGGCCATGAACGCTATCAATATAATGAAATATGATAGTGATGGAGGGAAAGGGCAGTGTGGGAAAAGCTCTTCATTGCCCACCCGATATCCACTTTCCTCTTTACTAATAAAAAACCTGATTTTATTTGAGGCAACAATGTGCTTAGCCAAAAATCAGCAACAAAATTAAAAATAACTTTATATCCAGCCAGCCCACCACTAGAGTAGTCATGTGACACAAGTCTGGTCAAACGGACCTAAGAGTTGGTAAGTCAGGGATGTCTGAGAAATGTCTGCTGTCCAGATGGAGGTGGTGTCCCCTTCCTGCTCTGGCTTCCGTCTTCCTCCCTGGAATGGGAACAAGAGGTTTGAACTGGGGTAGCCTCAGGTCTGCATGAGCGACAGAGGAGATGAAAGTTCTCGCCAAGGGTGGCAGAGATGTAGGGAGAAGCGACCCAGACAGGTGCCTTGTAAGGTTGTAGAGCCACTGGCCCAGCCCCGGGATGGTGGTCTCCAACCGTCTTGCTTTGTGAGAAGCACACATCCCATCCCCATTTGGTGGAGCCTCTATAAAGGGTCTGTGTTACCTACAGTCTCGTGCAATCTCAAGAGGACAGGGAGAGCGCCTCCCAGGTACCCATGAGACCCATCTGCCTGTCTCCTTGTCCACATCACGATGCACCATAGAGGGCCTCCTGCCTGGTGAACCAGTGTCCACACTGACCTCCTGTAACCCCTCCACCACGCTACAGTCAGAAGGATCGCTCCAAATGCCAATTTGATTGATCTCGTGCTTTCCGTAGCTGTCAGCACAAAGCAGAACTTCCTCACCTGGTCTCCGAGCCCTCCAGCCTCACCTCACTCCACGCTCGGCTCCCGGCCTCCCTGGTCTCTTCCTAGCTCTCATCCTGACCTCATTGCCTAATCTGGCTTCTTCTTCCCTCTCAACGAAGTCTAGCTCATTTCAGAAACAGTAGAGATTGCGTCTGTCTCCTCTGATAATCCCAGAACTTAGCTTGTTGCCCGGCACCCGGAATATTTGTGGTGCAAATGCATGAACGAATAGATGAAGGCTTGGGCTCTTCTCCTGAGGCCGCTCCCTTTGCCTCTCATTTCTTTCTCCTCCTGGGCAACTACGACTCATCCTTGAAGGTTTAGAGAATCAGTAGATGGTGTTTTGACAAATTAAGATAAAGTTAGCACACGATCAGTGCGGGTTCTGACAGAGTAAGTCCTCAACAAAAGTCCACCATCAAGGTAGCCATTACTTTTGCTTTGAGTCCATTCTCTCTGGGCAGAATTAGGTCTTTCAGCTTTTGTGTTTCCACAATTCCTGGTCTATACACATATTTGTCGAGTGTATATACATCAAGAAATATTTACAGAAGCACACCATCCCTCTGTCCACGGGACTGTGAATCCCTCTAAGAGATGAAATCATATTTCGTTGACTTGGTCCTGCATCAGCATTTCCAGCACATCAAACACGTTTTAAAATCATCGGAGTCAATCAATTGTAGCAAAAAGAAGACTATAGCTTGGAAATGCTGGGGAAAGCTGAGAAAAGCAAGGCACCAGCCTCACGCTGAGGAGGACCAATCAAGGCCAGTCCTTGTCTCTGGACCTTGATGTTCCAACCTTCCAGCTTCCACAGTTTACATATTTTTAAGAAGTATAATGCCTAATGTATGGTAATTCTAGGCTTTTACACAAAAATCTCTATCTTCATCATATCTCCCTGGAAGATAATGAATATGCTTGCCTCTCAGTGAGCTCAATCTTTTGTAATTATAGAAAGAATTAAATTACTGATTTATCTGAAAACATACTTTTTCCCCAATGGTATCAATTCTCCAATTAGTCACAATCCTTTGAAAATAATCCTGGCATGGCTGGTGTAAGACAGAAGTCATTGTGAAATCCAAAGAGACCATGGCTTCTCTAATTTCTATCTACTGGATATGAGCATCTTTCACTCAACAGAAATCCACGTAACAGCATTCAGAGCGGGGGGAGTTGAGGAGTCTGGCCACCTGGTGGAACAGCCTTCCTTGGCCTGCGGGCACCATGGAGACTCGTCCTGCCATCTTGAGCTCACCTCCGCATCCCAGCTGCCGGTGCCAGTTTGAACGGCTCACTCCTGTTTCCCAATGAGTTCTGACTAAACGCCATCAACCATATGACAGGGTCTAACAAATATCAGCACTCTGCCAGGTTCAATAAACACCTTTTTCAGGGTAATGGTCCTTAATGAGGACACCAGCCATCAGTTAGGTTGGGAACACACTGTAATTATGACTGGGCAAAGATGTCTGGAAAGAGACCTGCACGTATAAGGGTTGGAACAAGGTGGGGGAGGGGAGCTCCTAAAAAAAAATCGCCTTCTCAACTTTGTGCCGGTGGGAGAAAAAAAAAATAACTCAAGTTTCAGGGATTATTTCCAAAACAATGTCAACAATTTATCGACGGATCTAGGGGTTAAATAGTCACTCATGTAATCCTTGCCAAGTTTTATGTATCTATAATTAAGTCAATGAGAGACTCGGAAACTTGCTTGATGGAGCACTTGGCTAAATTGGATATATTACACAGAGCGAGGAACACCTTCCATCAAAATAATCCTTTAGGGTCTGCCATGAATGTCATGGACGTTTCCATCATAGCAGCTGAGACAGCCTTTGCCCCCAAGGATCTCAATATATTATGGCTGTGTTTGTGTATAGCTTATCTCCCCAATTATAAGACTGAAAGTATTAGACATCACCTGAAAGGTGCAGAAAAATGGTCTTTCAGGGCTTGGAGGAGGGCAAGGTCCCTTTTGGATAGGAGGGGCAGGAGCGGTTCCGGGGAGGAGGTTACGTTTCGTTTCATTTATTCGTTCAAGGCTAATTTGTTGAGTGCACTCCTGCTCCTGATAGCCCTGGAGATGCAGAGGCATTGGGCCCTGCCCGAAGATGACAAAGTGGACTGCAGAAGAATTAATAGACAGGTCCTGAAGGATGGCGAGGATTCTGACAGGTGAGGGAGGGGGGCGGGGGAAAGGCGATCCATAAATTGACACAGGCTGAGTGACTGGGGTGAGAACAGCATGGACGTTTAGGAGGTTGTCAGTATTGAATAAAAGAACATCACTTTTACGTTTGGTAGTGTATATATGTCCATGCCACTCTCTCACTACCAAACGTAAAATAGATAGCTAGTGGGAAGCAGCTGCATAGCACAGGGAGATCAGCTCGGTGCTTTGTGACCACCTAGGGGGGTGGGATAGGGACGGTGGGAGGGAGGGAGATGCAAGAGGGAAGAGATATGGGAACAGATGCATATGTATAACTGATTCAGTTTGTTATAAAGCAGAAACTAACACACCATTGTAAAGCAATTATACTCCAATAAAGATGTTTAAAAAAAAAAACCCATCACTTTTATTGAGTACCTACTGTGTGCCACGCACTGCCATAGAATTTACATAATTTGACTTGCTCATGCCCACAGTAACCCTCAGAGGTAGGAACTCTTTTCAGACACAAACAGAAGCTTAGGGAACTTAATTCACCCAAATTCTCACAGCTACTAAGGGGCGGTGAGGGGAATTTCTTCTACCTCTACAGGTTGCCTAGAATACAGAGTATATAGAAGGAAAAAGGCAACTAAGAAGGAAGGCTGGGCTGCAGAGGACTTGGAATGCCAGCTGAGGAAACTGCTGAATTTAACTCTGAATTTAAGTCTAATCAGATGAGTGACGCATTGGGTAGAAAGATTAATCCAGCAGAAAAATAATGGCAATAAACTGGGGAGGGGCGTTGGGAATAAAACTAGGGGCGGGAGGCAGGGACAGCTGAGGTGATGGGTGAGGAAGGCTTACAGGGGTCCTAGGGCTTTGCAAGATTCCCACACAAGGCGGTCCCCAAATCTTAACGCTCAGCTGGACAGTGAAGGTCACTCTGACTACAGACGTGGGTCTATGGGAGCTCCAGATGGGGGCAGCCCCTGGTTGGGGGCTGGACCAGGCTTCCTCTGGAAACTCTTTCTAGAACTACGATTCTCTAACAGAATCCACTGTAGTCTGCTCCAGGTCCTGTATTTGTGCTGCCACAGTGAAATATCAGGCTGGCTTCCCTTGACTCCTAGAGTGCACCTGGACCTCCTTCCAACACAGTGTACATTCAGGAGATGTCACTGCTTTTATTTTGTATTTTTTTATTTATTTTTTTGCGGTACGCGGGCCTCTCACTTTTGTGGCCTCTTCCATTGCGGAGCACAGGCTCTGGACGCGCAGGCTCAGCGACCATGGCTCCCGGGCCCAGCCGCTCCGCGGCATGTGGGATCTTCCTGGACCGGGCCATGAACCCGTGTTCCCCGCATCAGCAGGCGGACTCTCAACCACTGCGCCACCAGGGAAGCCCTGTTTTTAATATTAATCAAAGAAGTGTGTAATTAGGAAAATAAATCTGCTGCAAAAAAATGTCATGCAATAGATTCCAAACTGCAAGAGTCCTTCCTGGGATATGAAGTGAAAGGGAACAATGTCCAACACAGAATCCTTGCCTGGTTTAGGCTGCTCAACCTCGGCCTGACGAAATAATCTTCCACTGGACACAGGCCACTACTCAGTACTTTGTGAAGACGTACGTACAATAGTTTAATCTCCCCATTTTTTAAATACAGACATTTTAAATCAGAGTCAATGTTAAAGTTTCTCAAAAGAAAATGAGAGTATCAGTTATCAATTACCGCACTTTACAATTTGGGTGACTACATAATACAGAAAATAGTTACAGGACATGTCCCACTGTGACAATTTTCTGTGCCAAGTCGGCAATGGCCATCTAGTTAAAGGTGATGAAGAGAGATTCCCCTTTCCAACCACATGCTTATTTGACTTTGAAATCGGCATATTTCCTGGGAATGTGTGCCGAAAACAGGGAATGTCACCTTTTAAGAGAATCTTAGCGTGGTGCTCACAAGAAATTGCTTCTTGACAGAATGTTTCCACCAATCTTATCAATGATGCTATGAAATCTTAAACATATCGATTGTTTTAAATGAGCTGTTTCTTACTGAAGACATATCCATTGTTAAATTTTTCTTTTACTTGGGGACTCTGAAAATGATTTTCCTTATCCTAACACAGGGAAATTAATTTTCTTTTCATACTTCTACAGGAAAAACTCACCTATTGGGTAAAACCTTGCTATTTCTCTTAATTATTTTTGACGTCACACTGATTATTATTATTTTTCACTACATTAAATAGCAAAATACGTTTCTGCAAAGCAAAAAGAATTAATTTGATGTAAACAGAAATAGTCATGCATTTTTTGTGCTCCTAGCTGCTAGAGAAATCAGATTGAGAAGGAAAATGTTTAAGTAATTTAAGAAAAAAATCATTTAATTATCAAGATTTCTGAAAAAGATGATAATGTGCTCAGTATGGCACCTAAAAGACAGAGATTGATTTCTTTCTGAAGCAGATATCCAGAACTAAACATCAGGAGCAATTAAAAAATGGTGGTCTTTTGTAAATTACTCCCAGAAGAAATCTTGGAAATCTTTCATTTTAGTCATTTCGGTCCAGTGAACCATAAAGCCATTATGAAGGAACAAAAATACTAGGGAGAAAATTGAAATACAACAGTAATTAACAATATGAATGTATCAAAATAAAAATGAATTGGAGAGACAATGGTCATCACATATGCAACATAAAATGAAAACATTAGAATCTTACCAAAATCAAATCTAAAAGACACTCAAGGCAAACATGGATCATATCAGGCACTGTTTTCCAGTATTGAAACTGAAAGATTATTTGTAGCATCTCTCAAAATTCACAATGAAGGTGTCTTCAAAGGTTTGCTTTTCTCATTTTTTGAAATGCTTCCTAGTTTTTCTAAAGTACATTAAGTACATAAAGTACATTAAGCATAAGGTACATTTTCTATTTACTTTAGAATCAGAGTTAATAACCCCCATCTTAGAATTTCACTTTTTACTTCCATATGCTTAATGCCAACAAAGAATAATAGAGGAAAACCATGGGAAATGTGCTGCTATCACAAACACAGATTTCCCTGTGGGTTCTCTAATATTTTACAGACAAATGTTAAAGATTTATTGCACACGAACATCAAACATGGTTTTACTACAGTTCTCATTTGGATCAAATTGACACATTTTACATTCATTTTAGCCCTAATGAGATTCTTTCACTACACATTATATTCTGAGTGACCCCGGACATTAAATTTGTGGCATGGAACAAACCCATTGATATAACAAAGCCCTATTCTTGCTGGTTTCTTAATTTACAAAAGAGAGAAAACAGTTTAGCAAAATCATAAATCTTGAACAAATGAATGTATTAATCGGTACTCAACAGAGAATACAAATACTATGTAGATAGGTTGTGTTATGCATGAGATTCATTTGCGGCATTGATGGCTAAACTCTACTCGACTTGGATTATAAGCTGAATATTCAACAGCTCAGGCATATTTCATGATTCCAATCGAGGGAGTTGGTAAAGACAAGTTACAATCTTAACAAGGATGGAAAATTAGATTTGCAATTCATTTTTAAATCATTGCTAACGGGCTGCCACGATTCCATATTTACATTGGTCCACAATTAACTTGTTTTTAAAACTCAGTCCTATAAAATATTCTTGTTGCTTAATCCTTGCAATAAGGAGTGAGATGGAAGTAGGTACCACAGCAGCTGTAACGCTGCCCCTCCAGGAACGAGGAGGTGACCCTGAAAAGAGGCGGAAGGAAACTCCAAAATGTTAATTAAAATGATTAGTGCTGTTTGAGGTGCTTATCGTGTTTACTGCTAAGGTGTTACTCCCTTCTGCGTAATTAGGGATAATTTTACTTACTTTCAAGTCTGTAATTTTAAATATCACAAAGTTTTATCTGCCAGCATGAAGTAATTCATTATTGGTTGGTACATAGTGCTTGATGCCTTAATCAATATACGTAACGTACACAAATCCCTTGTAATTTATCTAGAGGTCTTATAAATCTTTTAGAGTGGCAGGTTGTGTCTGGTACACGAATGTTTTTTTTTTTTTTTGGTTGGCATTTCAGCATCATTCTAGGTTTTTGATGTGGGGAAAGATTTTAACTTAATCTCTCCTTTTATATTTCTTTATGTTTGAGATTTTACAGGCGAGCAATACTGGGAAAATAAACTTCTCTGAAGTCTACCCTATTTGGAAACAAAGAACTCCTGTCACTTAATCCAAAACAAAACAAAACAAAACCAAAAACCAACCCCCAAAAAATAAAAATATTTTACACCCTGTAAGAAATAAATGTCTTATAAGTAACTGATGTATTTTAAATCTACGTCGTCTGTGCTTTTAGCTGTTGCTAAAAATTTACATATGTAACCAAATTTCATGTTAAGATTAATTATTGAAGGCGTTAAGGTGTTTATGTTCAGTTGACATAATCAAGGTTTCTATGCATGATTATGATACTTTAAATTTGTCTAAATTTTCCTGCAAAATCTTGTACTTTTGAAAAGGTTTTCTCAGTGTAAAGCAGAGAAATGTCTAAGCTAGGTTTTTGGGTTTTTTTTTAATTTATAGTAAATTGTGATTTTTTTTTTTTCTGTTAAGTAAACTGAAAAAAGACTGAGGAAAAAAAAAGCTGTGGAGGTTAATTTTCTCAGTGTAGATCTGGAAAATAGTGATTAGGGTAAGACACACTACTGGTACATGATTTTAATTAAATTGCAACAGGAAAATGTTTAGTACTAATATCAAAGGGCATCTTCAATTGATTATTATTTTTTAGCTCAGTGATTTGCTTGAAGATTCGACTAGAAACCATCCTTAGAAATATCAAGTGGCAATTGAAAGGTGCATAACTAGTGACCCTCAGAATATCATCCCATCTCTGTTTAGAATAGCGTGATAGCAACATTCAAAATAGAATATTCTAGAACAGGTTAACACTCACTGATTCTACAGAGAATCAAGCTATTACTCCTCTAGGATAAATAAGAACCGGGATGAGTTCATGCCCTCAGCAGAGCCCAGTTTCGTGGATTCTTCCCCAAGGATGTGGGACCATCCTTAGTGGCCCAACAGAGTTCACAACCCTCCTCGAGAACTTCCTGAACCTGGCAAAACACTGTCCTAGATTCAGATCACATACGCGGGCTCCGAACAAGCCCATCGGCCCACTGGAGGAGCCCTCTAAAACGTGCTAATGAAGCAACACGGTGACTTCACACATGATGCACAGGTGGAGACGGGTACTTCAGGGCCTGTGAAGCAGAGGTGTGGCCCTTGGTCCTCCTCACTCTCTTGCCTCAGGCTTTGTCTCCTTGAAGCTGCCGGTCCCAAGACTCTCTCAGGATCAGCTGCGATGGCTTCCGAACTGGACCCCAGCTTCTGTCCTCCCAGCGTCCACTGTCCACGGGGCAGTCAAGGAGACACTTTCTTTCAGATGCATATCAGGTCATGTGATGCCTGAAAGGCTCCATCACACCCAGAGCCAAGGCAAACACCCACAGGGCCCTGTGCCCTCATCCCATCTTGTCCCCGCACACAGCCATCTTACTGCCTTCTTCCTGTTCCTCAGACAAGCCAAGCTGCTCCCCTGCCCTTCCCTGGTCCCACAGAGCACTCAGGTGTCCCCTGGACATTCAGATCCACAGAGGCTCCCCTGACACTCTTGGTGATGGACCGTGGCTCATTCCTTGGCTTTTGGCCATCTCAATACTCAAGGCAATTGGTTGATCTGTGTCTTAGCTGGCATTTGTCTCCAGGCCTTCCCGACCCACCCATCCTTCCAGGGAGGGTCTCAGCTGTCTTATGCTCCACTCCACCCCTAAAACCTGGAAGAGATCTCCGAATGCTTGTGGATTCCAATACCCCAAGTCAGCACAGCTCGGGCCAAGGAGAGGGGTCCTGGCCAGCTCAGGCTGTTATTCCCCAGGAGTCCCTCTTCCTCCCTCTCCTGGGGTCTTCTCCCATATCTGCCAGTGGGAGCCTGCAAGGCCAGTTCCAATCACTCCTCTTTTAAGAGGTGTTCTTGAGGGCTTCCCTGGTGGCGCAGTGGTTGAGAATCTGCCTGCCAATGCAAAGGACATGGGTTCGAGCCCTGGTCTGGGAGGATCCCACATACCACGGAGCATCTAGGTCCATGCACCACAACTACTGAGCCTGCGCGTCTGGAGCCTGTGCTCCGCAGCAAGAGAGGCCGCAATAGTGAGAGGCCCGCGCACCGCGATGAAGAGTGGCCCTACTTGCCACAACTAGAGAAAGCCCTCGCACAGAAACGAAGACCCAACACAGCAAAAATAAATAAATAAATAAATAAACTCCTAGACCCAACATTTTCTTTAAAAAAAAAAAAAAGAGGTGTTCTTGGCATTCCTCGAGCGATCGCTCCTGAAGACCTCCTAGGCACCTTCTCTAGGCCACAGCTTCATGGTGCTTGCTCCTGAACTGGCAGTGGAAGCTGCGTCTGCACATGTGGGCACCGGCGCTTGCCCTGTTGGTGGGTGAGCTCCCCATGGGACTTTACCCACAGTGGGAATCAGGGTGCCCTACATAGAACTGAAGCCAGGGCCCTGAATGGGGCTGAAGAGGGCAGAACTGGGCAACCTTTATGGGGGGTGGGGTGCTTTGAATTGTTTGCCCAGCAGTAGGGAGGAGACCTTGACTCTATGCCCTTGCTTGGTTCCCTGTCCCTGTGGTTTTCTCAACTCCATGGGCTGGTGGCTTTCAGGGCTGGATACTCAGTCCTAGCTGCGTCCCAGCATTTGCTGTAGACGCCATGAGGTCATGCCGACCGCCATGTCTTCCCGCAGACCTGTCTGTGGACCATTTCTTCCATGCTTGTTAATATCCTACTCCCTTTGTAGGGAAAGTGATGTTAGCCCACCTCAAACTTTGTGGGATTTCACAACTCCTTTTCCAATGTAAGAAGCCACTGAAGGAATGTGTTGCCCTGATGCCAGGTGGTTTCGAGCTCAAATTTTCCTGCTACGATCAGCCCGTCCCCACTACCAAACATTGTTCTTGGAACAATAGTAATGTAAAGACACTTCTGAAAAACCAACGATTGCATATGCTGAATAAATTGATACATTTGGTGGACTAGGGGATTCTGAGGAATCCAGCTTCTACTAGTAAAAATAATAATATTAATACTAATTCTGAGAGGGATGGGAGCGATCACAGTCACAGGAGCCCTGAGAGACTGTCCCCTTTTTATATATGAGCAACCAGGCTCTGAGGGGTCTAGGAACTGCTCAAGGCCACACTGCTGGAAGAGGCCAAGTTAAGATCTGCAGCTTCATCTATGTGACTCCAGCACAAGTACCATCTTGTCAATTCAAGAGCCATCAGGAAATACCAAAGGAAATATTCTTTAAAAAAAACACTTAGGTTTTGAGGGCAGTTTTATCTTTTCAGTTTTCGAAACTGTAGACCCCGAACCCTTATCAGTGTGATGGCCATGGATTGGACACAAGAAAGCCTGGCTCGCTTAAAACCAGGTTCATTTCTGAATCTCTGGTATGTTTTCTCAGAGCCAAAGGCCAAGGGAATTTATATGGTGGTTGGAAGTATTTTCCCTGAGGGGTTAATAAATATTCTGCAATGGCTGTTTTTTTTTTTTTTTTTTTTTTTTTTAATAAACTCTGAGATTGATTTGCTTCCAACTAGCTCCCTGCTTATCTTACTGGTTCACTGTTAATGGTCCCCTGGGAGCTGAGAAAGATTGGAGAACAGTGGTGGGTGTAAGAGACAGAGGGAAGTTTCAGAGGGAGACGGTGATGACTTAGACCTTAAGCTACTGAGAACACTTGGAGAAGTAATACCCGTCCTTGTTCAATTTCCTCTTTTTCCCCCACCCCCAATCCTCACCACCACCATCAACCACAACCACGATATTCCTCAAGAATAAGACAGAAACATTGTTTTCCTAAAAGGAAACTGACTTTCTCCTCTTACCCGTGGTGAACTCTGCCATTGGTAAATTTCAAGAGTGAGAGTGGCTTTCTAGATGACTGCCTTCCAGCCAGGAGCTATCACTCAGTGGACGGCTCCAAGCATCTCTGTGTGTGAAGGATGAGACCCTTGGAAGGAGATTAAAAAAAAGTCTTTGAACATTACAGCTGGGAAGAAGCCTTGGCATCATCCAAAGACAACCTCCTTGATCCTCAGATGGAAACCAGAGTAGGGACTTATCCAGGGTCACAGGCCAAGACAAGTTGATTATTCTGTGCCCGTTAAAAATAGATGCTGATTCTTTTCCTGGGAGGTCTCGTCTGCCCCATGATTTTGAACATTCTGTATTCCAATGACACCCAGGCATGTCCACCGTGGCCTCCAACAATGGCCGCCATGATCAGACTCCTGCCCACCCTCCAACTTCCTATGCTGTGTGTCCTTTTTCCTTAACTTTAAGCATTCCGTTGGTCTTTTTCATGCTCATGGAATTTCTCTCTAGACCTTGTGAGGGCTGGCCCTCCTCATCATTCACGTCTCAGACCTAGGGCTCCTTCTCATAGGGGTCCTCCCTGACCATCTTATCAAAAATCATGCCCTTGCCCACCTGCCCTCTGCTTTCCTTCTTATCAAGATCAAAGCAGCTGGACATCAACTGCACCAAATTATAAGAAGACAAAGATCGTGACTCCTTTATTGGTCCAGGGCTGGGCTCAGTAAATTAATATGTAGACAGTATTAAAAACCATAAGACACCCAACAATGTGAATGTCCTAAATGCTACAGAAGAATACACTTAAAATGGTTAAAGTGCTAAATTTTATGTTATGTATATTTTACCACAATAAAAAAAATTTAATAAGAACCAATTTGATTCCTTCCTAGGACGGCTCCAAAAGTCACTAGTCAGAAGGAGAGCCACGAAGAGTGGTTCCATCAACATAATGGCAGAGGTTAGCAGAAGGACATTAGCATCTGTTGCTAAGGAGATGGGGAAATAACGTATCACTACAGCTGTGTCGTATCCCAAACAACAAAATATTCTGCAACTGTAAAAGACAAACAGTAAAACATTATGTGCTATTGTATGCACACATTCCATGCAGTCCTACGAACTTAATGTTTCAGACTCTTTCAATGTCACTGAAGAATTTATACTTAGGCGGCTCAGGGAGAACCAAGACAAAACATGTAACAATAAGCTTCACACATGGGCAGAAGTACACACATGCTTTCCATGTTACAGCATCATCTTGCACATCTTAGCAGAGTTAGAGAATGAGAACAAAAATGTCCTGCAGACCGAAGAAGTAATAATAACAGATATGCAGCCTGCAGCTGAGATGGATGTCTGGGAGGGGCCATCTCATCCTCAGACCATCTCCTCCTCTGATGCCCCCAATGTTGCTCTGCCCTGAAGTTACAATAGGTGTCTTTGAAATGGGGGAGAGGGAGAGAAATCCAGAGCTTTTAAGTTATTCTTAATTCGTTTTTCATGTACTTAAAAAATTTCAGGAGTTGTGTACATTGCAATTTTAGAGAGAGTTCCACACAATCCCAGTGGGTATAAGATTAAAAGCAGCAGTTGGTCCCAGTCCTAAGTAGTAGAGAAGAGACATTCTGAAGGAAATTTTTCATGTTCACAGTGGTTTTCCCATTTAGGAACACTGAACGCAGACTTACAATAGCAAATTGAAACTAAGCAAATTTACAGGTGCTGGACAAACCTGGAAAATTCACGAGTTTCATAGAAGCCCGATTATGAATGCTTCCCCTCCAGCCACATCTCTGCACCATTAGAGACAGAGAACTCTGTAGCTTTGGAGTTTACCATCACACAAGAGTCCTCCCAAATTAGGTTAAAATTGGGACATCTATTTAGATGTCTGGTAGAAATATCTTAGGAACAAAACACTATTTTTGTCATGTTTGAACTTGGAATCTGGCTGTGCCTGGCACCAGATATGCCCCCCCCCCCAATTGCTGGTATTTGCAGAAACTGTTGAAAACCTCTTAACAAAACATAGACTTTGATGCGAAAATGAGTCAGCTCAGTGTGTGTTTGTGATACCCAAAGAATGGTCTTTCCTTTACATTGATTATTAAAATAAGTGTTTAAATTTTGTGATGGCACTATCTTTTCTTTTGTTTCTCTTTAAATTTTTTTTTTTTTTTTTTTTAGTTCTAGGGTAGGTATTCAGGGCTCTGATCATTTCTGCCTGTTCTTTGTCTCTTGACTGTTTGTGGGAGGCACAGCTGGGTGTTTTCTTCCCCCAGCTCTTGAAATACTAGTTGAAATGCCAAGACTTTTGTATGCAAATACAAACCAATAACTCTGATTGTTTTCCTTTTGCTTCAGAGTGAGGAGGTGCTGCCTTTCTCTCTGTGCTGTGTCAGAAAGACCTCGCTAATGAAGGGGGTTTTCATGCAGGAAAAGAAATTGCTGTGGAAGGAAAGACAAGGGTTAAGATCAAAGGGCAGATGCACTCATTTGCAGCCTATTTTCATGGGCTGAAACGGCCTCACATGATCTGTGACATTTGGCCACAATGGAGAGAATTTGGAGAGCGAGTGAGGTCAGGTGGGCGTCTTGGGAGAAAAACAGAGAGAAATACTATAAAATATGTGCAGTTAAGCGGAAAAGTCAGCATCTGCCAGCTTTTTGTTTTCTTTCTTGTTTGTTGGAATCACAGGAAATCGTGTGTGTGCACACGTGTGTGTGCGTGGGGGGGGGCTCTGAAAATGAGAGGAGACCGAGAACACACAGGACCTCTCAGAAAGGGGAGTGCGGGGAAGAGGCTGCAAAAACCCAGCGCCTCCTTTGAATGTGCAAATGCGAACCACGCAAACTGAAACCTCACGGTGGAAAGTTTTGGGGTTTTGTTTTTTTCCCTTGCAGGCTAAAAGAAAGGCAGCCCTGAATGGGTTGATGCCCCCAGACGGGTGACCCCCCCCGACAGGTCACCGTCTCACTCCGCGTGGCTCCCGTGCGCAGGTCCCAGGACGCCGCCCTCAGACTAGCAGGTCTCCGCAGTCAGGTGTGTGCGGAAGCGTCACGACAGAAGAAAGCCCTCCCCTGTGGGGTTGCCTGGCTCTACAGTAAGTAAATATACAACGTCAAGTGCCCAATGTCTCTTCCTTGTCTTTGGGTCTTTGTTTCCTTAATGATATTCCAGCTCACTATGGATGTAGCGGGAACACAGTGCAATGCAGCCCTCTCCGAGGCTGGTTTCTGCTTGTTCTGCATGGAGGCTGCGTTCCCTGGGAGCCCATGCTGAGCTGGAGAGCGGTGGGGTGGCCATTTGTTAGTGATGGACCCTTCTAGAAGGATGGAGAGGAAGCAGGACCAGGGAGGGGCTAAGTGAATGGCAGTAGGGGCTGGACCGAACTGCAGCCAACCACGGCAACTCTGAACGTTGACTGTGTTACCCATCAGGGTTCTCGGCCTTCCTTAATCAATAGAAATTGATACGAGGCCAGACAAGAAGTTCGGGCAAGGCTCTACTGGGGCCCCTGCTGCAGCCGGGGGAGCGAGAACAAGTGATAGTTTCCCTTGCTCGGTCCCCGAGGGGGGCGGCGAGGGTAGGGGCGTGTCCAGGGGTTGGGCCGGAGCGGTGGCGTAGCTGGTCTGCCCCCCACTTTGGTGGTGTTGAGTGCAGCGGGCATGCGCAGTTCCCTGCTTTTGCTCCCGATACCGATACCGTTTTTGCTCTCGGCTACTCAGAAGCGGCAGTTGGGTTTTTGGGTCTTTTTGTACCTTGTTGTCCATAACTTGCCCCAACTGTGCATGCACGCGGTCATTTTTAGTCCCTTATAGCTTCTCTGCGTTTGGTTGCTTGAGGAGACCTCTGTGCAGGTGCAAGCATTGCAGCAAAGGGTCCCAGGTGCCAGGTCTCAATCTGTCGCAGGTCCAAGATAGTGGTCTCGTGTTGGACTGACAGGACAGGCCTTAACGCCCTGCTGAGGCCCGGCTGCTTCCACACTGCGGCCATCCCAGGGTCACAGAAGGCTCTCACCCTCAGTACCTCTCCTACCCCTTCTAGTGGCCCCCGTCCTCAGCTAGCACATCTGCTGGCCGTGAAGCTGGCCTGGTGGTATGACCCAGGCCACCATTCCTCAGAGTACAGCTGCTGCTGTCCAGATTCTTCTCAGGCAGAGCTGGACACTCATCTGTTTACCCTGACAACTGGGCAAGGAAGCACCAGAGGTGCCCAAGGGGGCCGCTGGGGACCACACTCCTCCTCCCCCACTGCTGCGTCACAGCGGACTGACCTTTGCTAGATGACCAGGCTCATTTCTCTTGCCAGGACGATGACCCTCTCCCCACCTGCTGGCCTCTAGGCACAAGGAACCTGAAGGGCCAAGGGGCGGCCACAGCTTAGAGTTCAATGGGACTTTGCTGGGTCTCTCTGGGAAAGTAGGCCTCCTTTGCAGACCAAGACCCTAACCCTGCAGAGCACAGAGGTATGGGGACTGGACGCACAGAGTCTCCTGGAGGGTCGTGGGAATGATGACAAGCTGGGCCCCTGTCACCTCCATGGTTCCTGACTCATGAATTCTTCCCACTGGGGACACAGCCCCTCGAAAAGGTCCTTGCTTCCACGGGTTCCTGCCTCCTGACACCCCATCCTCCTAGGATATCACCTCCTGGTCGTCATTTCCTCGCACCAGTGCCC
The DNA here is from genome assembly GCF_964341445.2 of Mesoplodon mirus. Lineage (NCBI taxonomy): Eukaryota > Metazoa > Chordata > Mammalia > Artiodactyla > Ziphiidae > Mesoplodon > Mesoplodon mirus. The sequence continues at coordinate 227,556,947 of NC_138977.1, read as the reverse complement.
CACCAGGTTGGCAGCTTCTGGGTGGTTCTCTGTCTGATATTATGGACCCCTCCCACAGTTCCTTTGCTGTGGAGTCAGTCCCTTGTGATATTTGGGGGATCAATGCCAGTGGGTCAAACCCTCTCGAACACTTGGGCAGTGGTGCTGCCTGAGGCCCTGTGGGCATAAAAGCAAACCCATACCTGGAGCACGTGCCCCTTCCTGTAAGAATACGTACATCTGCCCTTTGTCTTGGAAGGGACCCAGAGAAGTCAACTTGCCACCGAGCAATCTGCTGGTCTTCCTGAGGAAGAATGCCTTGTCAGGGTTGAGTGTCATCTCTGGTGCTGGCAGGTTGGACATTGGAGGCTGTAGTATCTAAGAGTTCACCCTTGGTAAGAAGAACCTATGCTCTTGGGCTCACAAAGTCCTCATCCTGTGGCCATTCCATTCAGGGCCCATGATGCCAACACTGGGGTGGCTGATGTCCACTGGCAGGTCACTGGTGTGCTGTGGAGGCTAGTGCCTCCACAGGAGTAGATGTTCTCAGGACAGTATTGCCTCATGACACGAAGGCTTTCATGCTGTGCTTACACCCTTACGCCCAGTGTCTGTGCCCCACTCCTCCTTGACTGGGTTCGTCCACTCTTTCTGGCCATAGGCCAGTTCTCCTCCAGCACAAAGAGATGACCAGGTGTACAGCCTGCACTTCTGCTCCTGGAGGATTTTCTGTTACCGTGAGGGTCTTCCAAGGCCCCTCTTGGGCCAGCCTGCAGAGCAGACATCCTTGCCCATCTTCCTTGCACCCAGTAACCACGGTGAGCCATCAGGAAACAAAGCTGACACTTTCCCCGGCTCCTCTGTCAGCTGCTCCTAAGGGATTGTCCGAGTGGCCAGAAGTGTGAGCCACAGGATAGTGCTGGTGCAACAGCGGTGGACAGCTCAGGGTGAGGGCTACCTGCTCCTGCAGCCTGCGTGCACCCTCGCTCTCCAACCCTCAGGTCTGGTCGGCAGGGCATTGCTGGCACCCCTCTCATCAGGCCATTCCTGTGGCCTTGGGGAACCATGTAGCCTGAAACTTCTTCACAATTTACATTCAACAGATGACTCTGCTTCAGAAATGTTGGAGAGGATCGGGGTGGGGGGGGCGCTTCAGAAGTTTCCTGGTTGGGTCCTCTCAGGGCTGAAGCATCCCCAGATCAAGGAGAGCCCGGTGGTGTGACCTCCTCCTCTCATGGCTAGAGTTCCCTTAGCCCATGGATTCATTTGCGGGGGCTGTCATAACAAGTCCCACAGACTGGATGGATGAAACAACAGACGTTTATTTTCTCGCAAGTCTAGGGGCTGAAGTTCCAGATCAAGATGTCAGCAGGACTGGTTTCTTCTGAGGCCTCTATCCTTGGCTTGCAGATGGCCGTCTTCTCCCTGTGTTGTCGTGTCTTTCCTCTGTGTGTGTGTCAGTATCCCAAACTCCTCTTCTGGTAAAAACACTGGTCATATTGGATTAGAGCCCACCCTAATGACCTCACTTTAACTTAATCACCTCTTTAAAGATTCTATCTCCAGGGGCTTCCTTGGTGGTCCAGTGGTTAAGACTTCACCTTCCAGTGCAGGGGGTGTGGGTTCCACCCCTGGTCAGGGAGCTAAAATCCCACATGCCTCACAGCCAAAAAACCAAAACATAAGACAGAAGCTATATTGTAACAAATTCAGTAAAGGCTTTAAAAATGGTCCAAAAAATACAAAATCTTCAAAAGACTCTATCTCCAGATGCAGTCACACTCTGAGGTACTGCGGGTTAGGACCTCAGTGTATGAATTTCGGGGAGCACAGTTCAGACCCTGACAGCCCGAAAGCCCCTTCAAGCTACCATAGATCTTTGTTTCTGGCTTCCATCCTGGGTGCTGTGGTTGAGAATATTCTCTTCCTTGACTCCATCTTCTCCCTCCCTCCTTCTCCCCTTAACCACACCTAGTGCCACGTTCTCCTGCAGGTCATTGCCTGTGGAGAGGTTCAGATCTGGGGACACATTAATTGTCATATGATTTGACCAGCAAGTGTGTAGCAGAGGTAAGCAAGAGGGTGAGACAGCTACAGTGCCCGTGAGGGAAAGAGAGACATGTTCTTTGCTGCCCCAATGGCAGAACTGGAAATAACGGACAGACACTAGGAGGGGGTGATCTTGGCCTGGGAAGGGGAGGGGATGCTCAGCGTTTTAATGAACCAGGAGTATAATGAGCGGATGCTTAGAAAGTGGATTCATCCCACCCTGAAGTGCTCCAGGAGGCCCTGGATTATGGCTTTGCCCTGGAAGAAAGCAGAAAAGACATTCTAAAATTGGTTGAGAGGCTGAAGTGGAGGGTAATTGTGGGCTCCTGTGACCCGGTTTCTGGCCTTCCTCCTCCCTCACCTTCCCTACCCCCAGCTCTTGCACACCTGGGCTCCTCACCTGCACTCCGGTCCCCTTACACTTGCTGGTTCTAAACTCAAACCCTGAGCTCATTCAACTGCAGTCAAACTCTCTGCCTCTTGCGTCAAGGGGACTCCCTTGGAATGTTCCAGTTGTCCTTGGCTACGGGGCAGAGATGCGAGCGAACTCTGATAGTTCTTGAGCTTTCTCATCCCAGCCTCCCACTCTGGGCTTGGTTACCTTCTCCGTGAATTTTTGAGTCGATTTCCTAAATGGTTTCTCTCTCTCCAATTTTGTTATTCCATGACCAGTCCATAAATACTACTGATTAATCTCTTAAATTTTAATTGAAAACTAAATACGTGCACATGCTGAGAAGAAGCCAAACCACAGCAAAGGGCACGTCTGTACCCAGTTTTCCCAGCCCCCTCCCAGAGCAGACCCTGTTTCTGTTCCTTCCACAACCTTTTCTTCATTCCCTGCTTCAGACCTTCTTGCTGACATTCTGCCTTCAGAGTCAAAGCCCTTGAGGCCACTCTGACCAAGCAGACGGGGGCATTCGTCTCTCTGGGAGTTTTGATGGCAAACAGCTGGGTCCCTCTGGGTGTTAAATCCCTCACCATCCCTGAAACGGGCTGGAATCCCTGGTGCATGAGCAGAATGGTCTCTTGACCTCACCTCTGCCACCGACTGCATTCTCCCTCCTTTTCTGACACGTCAAGGAGCCCGGTGCTCACAGCACCTTTTTCCTGGTCACCCTACTTGGAACACCTTCATCTTGGGTTGCTGAACTCTGTGGAGGGGCTCTGCTGTCCCCACTCCCCAAGGACCATGATGTCAGCTCTTCCTCTGCGGGTACTGTGCACATGTGATGTGCCCAGAAATGCTTGGTAAACGAGTGGATGCCCGCGGCCCCGCTCTTCGTATGATGCCCTGACCAAGCACATCCACACTCCCTCCCACACCGCCTCTTCATCGAATGGATGAGGACTGGGAGCTCAGGCCATTGAAATGACAGCTAAAGTGACCTGGTGAGGATTCAAGTGTGGGCCTGTGCCCTGGCACTAGGTGCAGTGGAGCAAACAGGTCGCTTACAGTGATGGGATGAAAACCGCTCTGTGCCCTGACAGTAGCTTGGCCACTCTTGCTGGGAGCCGATTTGGATGGCAATGCAGGCAGAGAGGAGGGGGAGATGGGGACAGGCACGTCATCACCCACAGATCAACAATGGGACACTTACTTGACTCTGAATCTTGGAGCCACAGAGGATGTCTGGAAGCATTTTGAACTCTGGAAACCAGACAGTGTTGCTGCAGCACCTGGGAGGCTGTGAGAACAGGGCATGAGGTAAGGACCAGTGGACACTAGCTTCACTGTGTCCGGCAAATAAGGATGGAGGACGGGAGAGTGGAGACAGATGGTCCTGAGGAGAACCTGCCGGGCGCCCTCTGCCCAGGAGCTCAGACGTCACAACATCAGCAGGGGAGTGAGCCACGGGACCTGGGGATTCTCCCAGGGCACTGGGCACTGGCTGGAAATACCACACAGTGGGCTGAGTGCCCCTCCCAGGGCCCAGATTCTACTGGCTAATGGGGGAGCAGAGTCCACACCTGCAGCTTCAGGCTCAGAGGTGATGGGGCCCAGAAGAGGCCTGAAGCAGGGGACATCATACCTCTGACAAAGACTCTCTCCTTGACCAAACCTTAGGCAGGCTTCTCTGAGCCCTGCTCTCAACCAGGCCGTGACCTTGGACCCCAACCACCCTTGGCCTGCAGAGCCTAGTCTATGCAAGAATCCTGCTGGGGCTTCCCTGGTGGCGCAGTGGTTGAGAGTCCACCTGCCGATGCAGGGGACACGGGTTCGTGCCCTGGTCCGGGAAGATCCCACATGCCGCGGAGCGGCTGGGCCCGTGAGCCATGGCCACTGAGCCTGCGCGTCCGGAGCCTGTGCTCCACAACGGGAGAGGCCACAACAGTGAGAGGCCTGTGTACAGCAAAACAAACAAACAAACAAACAAAAAAAACCCAAACAAAACAAAACAAAACAAAACAAAACAAGAATCCTGCTAAGTCAATTTAGCGAGAATCCCCACCCTCGAAATTTGGTCAAGTCTCCCCCTTTGATGCAGAAGTCTTGGGCCAGCATGAGCAAGACCTCCTGTACCACTGGGGCCGTCTCCCCAATGGTACAGGAAGTCTTTCCACCCACTGACCCCCCTCGCCCTGTTCCTTGGTTATAAACTCCCACTGTCTCTGCCGTTTTTGTAGTTGAGCCCGATCTCTCTCCCCTGTTGAAAGAGTCAACCATCACTGCAATAGTCTTGAATAAACTCTCTGCAGGTTTAACAAGTGTTTGAATAATTTCTTCTTTAATGACCCTCAGGAGGGATTTCAGGAAATGACAGGCCACGTGACAGGGGTGACTGTGAACCAGAAACACTGAGCTGGGGAAAAGTGTGCACAGCACCCTGAGGCTGTTCTAACAATGTACCACAAGCCCAGTGGTGTCCTCGGCAGGAACTGATCCTCTCCCGGCTGGAGGTCAGATGTCCAACATCAAGGTGTCAGCACGGTGGTTCCTTCTGAGGGAGAATCTGTCTCTTGCTTCCCTTCCAGCTTCTGGTGGCTTCTGGCAATCCTTGGCATTCCTTGGCTTGTAGACACATCCCTGCAGTTTGTAAAACCACACACTTGATTTTGAAACGTGTAAAACACGAAGCCTGGACAGATTCTGTACCACACAGGGCAAGACATGAGACCAGAACGGAAACACACAGAAGAGCTGGGCGCCGCAGCGCGGCCTGAGGCGCCGTGTCCCACGCTAAGGCTGACTCCCAGCCTCACTGCACATCCGTGATGAATGCAGGCACAGGAAACCTAACAAGGGGCTGGGCTTGTAATCCAAGGATGCCTCCATCCTCCCCCACTGCCCATGAGGACACATATTGCGTCTAAAGCGGGCAAAACCAAAGTCGTGGTGCTGATGTCAACTGGCCTCATTTCAGGAAACGGTGCTTCAGGGCCCCATGCAAAAGTCAACAGAGTTTCATGTCATCAGTAGCAGCATCCCTGCATCTCTGTAGCGCTTTCCAGAATCCAATAGCCTTTCACTGAACGTCTCCTTTGAGCTTTGTCAAGCCCTGTCACACAGAACGAGCAGGAGCCCTTCCTCCCTCCTGGGGGGATCTCAGGGCCCGACTTACATAAAAGACAAGAAGTGACTTGTTCAAGGACACAAGGCGATGGATCGAAGGTGTCCTGGCTCCAGGGTACTATCACCTACATCTTATTCACAAAGATTCTAGGGCTCCTAGCAAGTTTAGGCCATTGGGAGAATAATAAGTTCAGAAATCCTTCTTCCTTCCGACAAGTGAAAAACAGTGGGTCAAACCTTTCTACATATGTATTTTTAAATTAAGTTACCTAATTTTATTCTCATTCTATCTCTAGGTAGATCTAATTATAATCCAATAATGAAACAAATGGAAACTCTATACTAGGTGCCAGCCACTGGGAGGCAGTTAATGTACATTATTTCTAGTCCTGACAGTAACTCTGAAATTGAGGTGGGAATATTCCCATTTAACAGGGGAGAAAACAGAGGCTGGCTTAAGTCAGTTTCCCAATATACACTACTTACAAATGTCAGAGCTAAGATACAAATTAAGAAGTATTTCACTTAGATACCTGTGACTTTCTGCAATGTAACTAAGGGACTATGACTTTCAAATGACCCCCCAAATATCAACAGCTATAAGATGAGCAATGCAAACTGCTTATGAGGGAAAAAACAGGATTCTAATTATTAATTTTTTTTAAATAAATTTTTTTAATGTTCTCTCTTAAAAAAGAAAGAAAGAAATTTTTTAAATGAAAAGAAAAATAACAAAACAAAAAATATTCTCTCTAGATCTGCTTTGGATTGTAGGTTTAAATTAAAATACTGTGCATTCTGGATGATCTTCCTCCAAATTGTTAGAAAATTTGTTAAAACTCCTTGGTCAAGAGTAACACATTGATTTTTTTCATGCAGTTTTGATGGATATATTTGTTAAGGCTCTTTGCATAAGAGTGGTGGAAACCAATTACAACCAGTGTAAGCAAAAATAATTTTTTACAGGGATTCCACAAGTTTCTTCTGGAATCCAAGGGTAGGAATGCAGTTGAATTTCTCCCTCAGTACATATCCAACCAAACATCAGTTCACTTCTCTTTTTTTTTTCTTTTTGCTTTATAACAAATTTAATCAGTTATACATATACATATGTTCCCATATCCCCTCCCTTTTGCGTCTCCCTCCCACCCTCCCTATCCCACCCCTCCAGGCGGTCACAAAGCACCGAGCTGATCTCCCTGTGCTATGCGGCTGCTTCCCACTAGCTATCTACCTTATGTTTGGTATTGTGTATATGTCCATGCCGCTCTTTCACTTTGTCACAGCTTACCCTTCCCCCTCCCCATATCCTCAAGTCCATCCTCTAGTAGGTCTGTGTCTTTATTCCTGTCTTACCCCTATGTTCTTCATGACATTTTTTTTCTTAAATTCCATATATATGTGTCAGCATACAGTATTTGTCTTTCTCTTTCTGACTTACTTCACTCTGTATGACAGACTCTAGGTCCATCCACCTCATTACAAATAGCTCAATTTCATTTCTTTTTATGGCTGAGTAATATTCCATTGTATATATGTGCCACATCTTCTTTACCCATTCATCTGATGATGGACACTTAGGTTGTTTCCATCTCCAGGCTATTGTAAATAGGGCTGCTATGAACATTTTGGTACATGTCTCTTTTTGAATTATAGTTTTCTCAGGGTATATGCCCAGTAGTGGGATTGCTGGGTCATATGGTAGCTCTATTTGTAGTTTTTTAAGGAACCTCCATACCGTTCTCCATAGTGGCTGTACCAATTCACATTCCCACCAGCAGTGCAAGAGTGTTCCTTTTTTTCCACACCCTCTCCAGCATTTATTGTTTCTAGATTTTTTGATGATGGCCATTCTGACTGGTGTGAGATGATATCTCATTGTAGTTTTGATTTGCATTTCTCTAATGAGCAAAGATGTTGAGCATCCTTTCATGTGTTTGTTGGCAGTCTGTATATCTTCTGTGGAGAAATGTCTATTTAGGTCTTCTGCCCATTTTTGGATTGGGTTGTTTGTTTTTTTGTTATTGAGCTGCATGAGCTGCTTATAAATTTTGGAGATTAATCCTTTGTCAGTTGCTTCATTTACAAATATTTTCTCCCATTCTGAGGGTTGTCTTTTGGTCTTGTTTATGGTTTCCTTTGCTGTGCAAAAGCTTTTAAGTTTCATTAGGTCCCATGTGTTTATTTTTGTCTTTATTTCCATTTCTCTAGGAGGTGGGTCAAAAAGGATCTTGCTGTGATTTATGTCATAGAATGTTCTGCCTATGTTTTCCTCTAAGAGTTTGATAGTGTCTGGCCTTACATTTAGGTCTTTAATCCATTTTGAGCTTATTTTTGTGTATGGTGTTAGGGAGTGATCTAATCTCATACTTTTACATGTTCCTATCCAGTTTTCCCAGCACCACTTATTGAAGAGACTGTCCTTTCTCCACTGTACATTCCTGCCTCCTTTATCAAAGATAAGGTGACCATATGTCTGTGGGTTTATCTCTGGGCTTTCTATCCTGTTCCATTGATCTATCTTTCTGTTTTTGTGCCAGTACCATACTGTCTTGATTACTGTAGCTTTGTAGTATAGTCTGAAGTCAGGGAGCCTGATTCCTCCAGCTCCATTTTTCGTTCTCAAGATTGCTTTGGCTATTCGGGGTCTTTTGTGTTTCCATACAAATTGTGAAATTTTTTGCTCTAGTTCTGTGAAAAATGCCAGTGGTAGTTTGATAGGGATTGCATTGAATCTGTAGATTGCTTTGGGTAGTAGAGTCATTTTCACAATGTTGATTCTTCCAATCCAAGAACATGGTACATCTCTCCATCTATTTGATCATCTTTAATTTCTTTCATCAGTGTCTTATAATTTTCTGCATACAGGTCTTTTGTCTCCTTAGGTAGGTTTATTCCTAGATATTTTATTCTTTCTGTTGCAATGGTAAATGGGAGTGTTTCCTTGATTTCACTTTCAGATTTTTCATCATTAGTATATAGGAATGCCAGAGATTTCTGTGCATTAATTTTGTATCCTGCAACTTTACCAAATTCATTGATTAGCTCTATTAGTTTTCTGGTAGCATCTTTAGGATTCTCTATGTATAGTATCATGTCATCTGCAAACAGTGACAGCTTTACTTCTTCTTTTCCGATTTGGATTCCTTTTATTTCCTTTTCTTCTCTGATTGCTGTGGCTAAAACTTCCAAAACTAGGTTGAATAAGAGTGGTGAGAGTGGGCAACCTCGTCTTGTTCCTGATCTTAGTGGAAATGGTTTCAGTTTTTCACCATTGAGGACGATGCTGGCTGTGGGTTTGTCATATATGGCCTTTATTATGTTGAGGAAAGTTCCCTCTATGCCTACTTTCTGCAGGGTTTTTATCATAAATGGGTGTTGAATTTTGTCGAAAGCTTTCTCTGCATCTATTGAGATGATCATATGGTTTTTCTCCTTCAATTTGTTAATATGGTGTATCACGTTGATTGATTTGCGTATATTGAAGAATCCTTGCATTCCTGGAATAAACCCCACTTGATCATGGTGTATGATCCTTTTAATGTGCTGTTGGATTCTGTTTGCTAGTATTTTGTTGAGGATTTTTGCATCTATGTTCATCAGTGATATTGGCCTGTAGTTTTCTTTCTTTGTGACATCCTTGTCTGGTTTTGGTATCAAGGTGATGGTGGCCTCGTAGAATGAGTTTGGGAGTGTTCCTCCCTCTGCTATATTTTGGAAGAGTTTGAGAAGGATAGGTGTTAGCTCTTCTCTAAATGCTTGATAGAATTCACCTGTGAAGCCATCTGGTCCTGGGCTTTTGTTTGTTGGAAGATTTTTTATCACAGTTTCAATTTCAGTGCTTGTGATTGGTCTTTTCATATTTTCTATTTCTTCCTGATTCAGTCTTGGCAGGTTGTGCATTTCTAAGAATTTGTCCATTTCTTCCAGGTTGTCCATTTTATTGGCATAGAGTTGCTTGTAGTAATCTCTCATGATCTTTTGTATTTCTGCAGTGTCAGTTGTTACTTCTCCTTTTTCATTTCTAATTCTATTGATTTGAGTCTTCTCCCTTTTTTTCTTGATGAGTCTGGCTAATGGTTTATCAATTTTGTTTATCTTCTCAAAGAACCAGCTTTTAGTTTTATTGATCTTTGCTATCGTTTTCTTCATTTCTTTTTCATTTATTTCTGAGCTGATTTTTATGATTTCTTTCCTTCTGCTAACTTTGGGATGTTTTTGTTCTTCTTTCTCTAATTGCTTTAGGTGCAAGGTTAGGTTGTTTATTCGAGATGTTTCCTGTTTCTTAAGGTGGGATTGTATTGCTATAAACTTCCCTCTTAGAACTGCTTTTGCTGCATCCCATAGGTTTTGGGTCGTCATGTCTCCACTGTCATTTGTTTCTAGGTATTTTTTAATTTCCCCTTTGATTTCTTCAGTGATCACTTTGTTATTAAGTAGTGTATTGTTTAGCCTCCATGTGTTTGTATTTTTTACAGCTCTTTTCCTGTAATTGATGTCTAGTCTCATAGCATTGTGGTCGGAAAAGATACTTGATACAATTTCAATTTTCTTAAATTTACCAAGGCTTGATTTGTGACCCAAGATATGATCTATCCTGGAGAATGTTCCATGAGCACTTGAGAAAAATGTGTATTCTGTTGTTTTTGGATGGAATGTCCTATAAATATCAACTAAGTCCATCTTGTTTAATGTATCATTTAAAGCTTGTGTTTCCTTATTTATTTTCATTTTGGATGATCTGTCCATTGGTGAAAGTGGGGTGTTAAAGTCCCCTACTATGATTGTGTTACTGTCGACTTCCCCTTTTATGGCTGTTAGTATTTGCCTTATGTATTGAGGTGCTCCTATGTTGGGTGCATAAATATTTACAATTGTTATATCTTCTTCTTGGATCGATCCCTTTATCGTTATGTAGTGTCCTTCTTTGTCTCTTCTAGTAGTCTTTATTTTAAAGTCTATTTTGTCTGATATGAGAATTGCTACTCCAGCTTTCTTTTGGTTTCCATTTGCATGGAATATCTTTTTCCATCCCCTTACTTTCAGTCTGTATGTGTCCCTAGGTCTGAAGTGGGTCTCTTGTAGACAGCATATATATGGGTCTTGTTTTTGTATCCATTCAGCCAATCTGTGTCTTTTGGTGGGAGCATTTAGTCCATTTACATTTAAGGTAATTATCGATATGTATGTTCCTATTCCCATTTTCTTAATTGTTTTGGGTTCGTTATTGTAGGTCTTTTCCTTCTGTTGTGTTTCTTGCCTAGAGAAGTTCCTTTAGCATTTGTTGTAAAGCTGGTTTGGTGGTGCTGAACTCTCTCAGCTTTTGCTTGTCTGTAAACGTTTTAATTTCTCCATCAAATCTGAATGAGATCCTTGCTGGGTAGAGTAATCTTGGTTGCAGGTTTTTCTCCTTCATCACTTTAATTATGTCCTGCCACTCCCTTCTGGCTTGTAGAGTTTCTGCTGAGAGATCAGCTGTTATCCTGATGGGGATTCCCTTGTGTGTTATTTGTTGTTTTTGCCTTGCTGCTTTTAATATGATTTCTTTGTGTTTAATTTTTGACAATTTGATTAATATGTGTCTTGGCGTATTTCTCCTTGGATTTATTCTGTATGGGACTCTCTGTGCCTCCTGGACTTGATTAACTATTTCCTTTCCCATATTAGGGAAGTTTTCAACTATAATCTCTTCAAATATTTTCTCAGTCCCTTTCTTTTTCTCTTCTTCTTCTGGAACCCCTATAATTCGAATGTTGGTGCGTTTAATGTTGTCCCAGAGGTCTCTGAGACTGTCCTCTGTTCTTTTCATTCTTTTTTCTTTATTTTGCTCTGCAGCAGTTATTTCCACTATTTTATCTTCCACCTCACTTATCCGTTCTTCTGCCTCAGTTATTCTGCTATTGATCCCATCTAGAGTATTTTTTATTTCATTTATTGTGTTTTTAATCGATGCTTGATTCATCTTTAGTTCTTCTAGGTCCTTGTTAACTGTTTCTTGCATTTTGTCTATTCTATTTCCAAGATTTTGGATCTGGGAAATAGAATCTTGGATCATCTTTACCATCATTATTCTGAATTCTTTTTCAGGTAGACTGCCTATTACCTCTTCATTTGTTAGGTCTGGTGGGTTTTTATCTTGCTCCTTCTCCTGCTGTGTGTTTTTCTGTCTTCTCATTTTGCTTATGTTGCTGTGTTTGGGGTCTCCTTTTTGCAGGCTGCAGGTTCGTAGTTCCCGTTGTTTTTGGTGTCTGTCCCCAGTGGCTAAGGTTGGTTTAGTGGGATGTGTAGGCTTCCTGGTGGAGGGGACTAGTGCCTGTGTTCTGGTGGGTGAGGCTGGATCTTGTCTTTCTGGTGGGCAGGTCCACGTCTGGTGGTGTGTTTTGGGGTGTCTGCGGACTTTTTATGATTTTAGGCCACCTCTCTGCTAATGGGTGGCGTTGTGTTCCTGTCTTGCTAGTTGTTTGGCATAGGGTGTCCATCACTGTAGCTTGCTGGTCGTTGAGTGAAGCTGGGTGCTGGTGTTGAGATGGAGATCTCTGGAAGATTTTCGCCGTTTGGTATTATGTGGAGCTGGGAGGTCTCTTGTGGACCAGTGTCCTGAAGTTGGCTCTCCCACCTCAGAGGCACAGCACTGACTCCTGGCTCCTCAATTTGGGATGATTTGTTGTCCATTCATGTATTCCACAGATGCAGGGTACATCAAGTTGATTGTGGAGCTTTAATCCGCTGCTTCTGAGGCTGCTGGGAGAGGTTTCCCTTTCTCTTCTTTGTTCTCACAGCTCCTGGGTCTCAGCTTTGGATTTGGCCCCGCCTCTGCGTGTAGGTCGCTGGAGGGCGTCTGTTCTTCGCTCAGACAGGACAGGGTTAAAGGAGCAGCCTCTTCGGGGACTCTGGCTCACTCAGGCCGGGAGGGAGGGAGGGGCACGGAGTGCGGGGCGAGCCTGCAGCGGCAGAGGTCGGCGTGACGTTGCACCAGCCCGAGGCGCGCCGTGCGTTCTCCCAGGGAAGCCGCCCCTGGATCCCGGGACCCCGGCAGTGGCGGGCTGCACAGGCTCCCGGAAGGGCGGTGTGGGCAGTGACCTGCGCTCGCACACAGGCTTCTTGGCGGCGGCAGCAGCAGCCCCAGCGTCCCACGCCCGTCACTGGGCTCCGCGCTTTTCAGTCATGACTCGCGCCCGTCTGTGGAGCCCCTTTAAGCAGCGCTCTTAATCCCCTCTCCTCGCGCACCAGGAAACCAAGAGGGAAGAAAAAGTCTCTTGCCTCTTCGGCAGCTCCAGAGTTTTCCCGGACTCCCTGCCGGCTAGCTGTGGCTCATTAGCCCCCTTCCGGCTGAGTTCTCGCCGCCAGCCCCAGTCCTCTCCCTGCGCTCTGACCGAAGCCCGAGCCTCAGCTTCCAGTGCCCGATTCTAATTATTTAAGAAATGAAATCAAAGCTTATATTTGTGTTCACGTTCATTATTTGTAAATTGCTAAGAGAAAGGTTCCCCCACCCAAAAAAATAATAAAAGTTGCTTTAATCTTTATTTAAGGATGCAAAATAGTGTCATGATTGCAACTTTGGACTCCAAGAAAGTAGTAGTGACTTTGTGAGCTTCAGCAAATTACTTTCCTTATTTATTTCATTATCTGTAAAATGAAGAGAATCATGGTTCCCATCTCTTAGAGTGATTATAGGAATTAAGTGAAAGAACACTTGCAGTAATATTTGGATGATTAACAAATATTGGGAAAGGTTGCTTATTTTTATTATATAGCTTCATATGCTGGAGGGTTTCTACTTCAAATACCTAAAATGTGATATTTGAGAATTTTGAAATATTATGAATAAAAGAAATTCCTTAAACCATTAATTATCTTTACTGAAATTAAGAAATGATTAGAATTCTGATTAAAACATTATTGCCAAACACTTTAGAAGAGAGACGGCAATATGGCGCCATGGATTTAATCTAATCAGCCAATGATTCCTGTTCATCCCACAATGTTCTAAAATTTTTAAACTGACATTTAAAGTTAGGAGATTTTACATTAAAAAATGCAGGTTTCTGGTATCTCTTACAGGAGTTTGTATTAGTAAGGACTTTCCAGAGAAATAGAATCAGTATGAGATGTATCTACAATCTCTATCTATCCAAATCTCTCTTCTGCCCTTGTGTTCTATTCAGGGCCTCAACGGATTGCTGAGGCCCACCCACACTGGGAGGACAGTCTGCTTTACTCAGTCTACAGATTCAAATGTCTGTCTCATCCAGAAACACCCTCACACACACCCAGAAATATTGAGCCTAATATCTGGGCACCCCGTGATCCAGTCAAGTTGATACAAGAAATCAACCAAGACAGAGCTAAGCCCTGGGAACTCGCGGCCCACATCCCCACCCGGGAACAGCCTTGCTTAGGGCATTGGTCTCTGTTCCGCGTGGCCCTGCCACCCCTCCTCTCCCACCTCGAGCCCTAGCTAGCGTCACTAACTTTGCCTTAGCCTTACCCGTCTGCCCCATGGACATTTGAGTTCATGACCCCTGACTCTACAATCATTAAGTATGCTCTATTTTAAAATTGTCTTAATAATGGCATAATAAAACATGTATCTGATCATAGTTTAGCATAATCAGCCTGAGTACATTTCAAATAAATAACTAGCTCAACCTGTATATTGGTTTAAGCCCTTTGCAATCCACTAGGTGCATCACATTGGTCTTTTTTGGCTTTGGAAATCCTGGCCTATGAGTTTCTCAGACCTTCTTGATGTTCTGGGACACAGCAGAACTGGTTTGATTTAGGTTTGGGTAACAGAGGGTGAGAAAGGGCTGAGGCCATCCTTTGACTGTTCGTTCGCTCCTGTCTTCTTGCTCTTGACACGTTTCCGGGCCCTGGACCCCCCTCTTTAGCAGCTCAGTGTAATCTTGTACAGCACTGCAGAAAATTCTAGATGGGTTGGGTTCCTTTGGCCCCCTTGGAGGCTTACCAGCAAATTAATTATGCTTTCAGATCGCAGTGGGGATCCCGGTGATTCACCACGACTCATTCTTTCCCCACTTTTGCATTTTGCTATTTTCTGTAGCCCTCAGGTTCATAACACCTCCTTTGGCCACTTCTCTCCCTGACCTTCTGGTATGTGGCAGAGACAAGGGCTCAGTAAAGACTTTAAATTAAAGAATGAAGGAACCAGGCAAGGATTCCCCTCTCAATGATGGTCTGGATGGGTCTACAAAGAATAAAATGAAAAATGCTGTTAAAAATGCTTTTTCCAAAAACCGGTACATGCCCTAAATCTACTTGGGCTTTTGTACTCTTTTACAAAACCATGATTAAAGACTTTCTCTCCTCTGGTTCTGGATTTCTTGTTTAGTCCTGGGAAGGAGGTGGTAGGGAGTGGGGGAGAGGGAGATGACTGAGATGAGACATAGGCCCTGTTCTGAAGGGGTCCACTGTCTGAAAAGGTGAGTATAGGAGGTGAGTATGGGAGGTGAGTATATGGGAGGTGAGTATTAGAGATGTGTGTAGAAGGAGAGTATGGGAAGTGAGTATAGGAGATGAGTATATGGGAGATGAGGTATGTATAGGAGGTGAGTATAGCAGGTGAGGAAGTGAGTAGGGGAGGTGAGTATTAGAGGTGAGCATATGGGAGGTGAATATAGGAGGTGAGTATATGGGAGGTGAGTGTATGGAAGGTGAGTGTATGGGAGGTGAGGACGTAAGCGTAGGAGGTGAGTATAGCAGGTGAGGTGAGTATACATGGATAATACTCAGGTAAGGGATGCTACAGAGGACTGCCAGCATGGGGGGTATTGCTCACTTTCCCGGGGGCCACTGGGAGGCTGGGAAACACAGTGGGGGATGAGCTGCACTGGAGCGATGGACACCAGCTTTCAGGGGACACTGGTTTGTGCCTCTCTCGTCTACCTGGGCAAGAGGAACATAACATGCAAAAGAAAGTGAACGTACAGCTCTGGGAGAAAAGTGAGAGTGATGCTGTGGTCATTCTCCTAAAGCTGTGGTTTTCAGAAGAATGGAGTGAAATCAACATGAGGGAGAACAGTCCAAACAAGGCTTCTTTTCATTTTTAAGTTTCTGATGAGTGAGAGAGAACAAGGGGATTGTCTTTGTTTACATTTTGAGGCTCAGAAAAACACTAACGGATCAGAAGAGAGGAAGTGCTGGCGGGGGGGGGGGTGACCGTGGGCAGAGGAGAAGCGAGCTCTTTCTACTCCTGTCCTCTGCGTGTTGGGATCAGGCCTGGAAACCCTTGGGGGATTGTCTCGTGGAGCAGCCACCCTCCGCCAGTCTGTCCTCTGGGCCGGTAGAGAGCGGCATTGTGTCTTTATCTTCATTCCAGGGAGACTAAGCCTTCAGCATCATGGCTCCAAGGGCATCTTCCCAGGAAACGCTGGACCCTCACCATCACGATTTCCCCAGCAAGCTTGTGCTGAAGCTTCTGGATTGTGAGGGGTCCTTGGGGTGGGGGGCAGGGGTGGTCTGCAGAGTCAGTGCCCTGTGCAATGGACCTGGCTCCAGATTCCCTGATGGGGAAGGGGGGCGGCCCTCCAGTGGCTCCACTGCTGGGCCCCGAGTAAACCAGGGCTTTGCCTGGCTGTGCTCTTGAGAAGCACTTGGCTGTGCCAGAGGGTCTCTGCAGCGCTCGGGAGGGTCAAAACCCCGCGTCCCCCTGGTGTTTCGATTGGGCATGAAATCCTGTGCAAAACTCCATGAAACGTTGGTCCCGATCATGGCCCGTTAGTCGTGGGCATCTTGGCAGAGCTGTTCAGGACCACGGCCAAGATGCTGAGCATGGTCCACGTGCTCCGAAAATCCCAACCTTTAAAATCCATTCTGAAGATGTGATTTAATTAAATGCTATGTGCTTGAAACTGGTTCAAATTAGTTTAGCCTTTTCTGAAGGCTGTTTCCCACGTGAACACATGTATTAACGACGCAGCCTGTATGGAGCGTTAGCCTTCTAGGATAAAATACTTTTATGCTATTCAGAGTTTAAAAAATAAAATAAAATGACGGCCCTTAAATTGGTAAACCAATTCCAGCCACCATCAAGTCTTAAAAGGCCAGACATCTTCTACAACTCTTTTATGGGCACACGTGGTGAAACTGCTACAGATATTATTGTTTGTGCATAAATTAGTGCTTTTGTGTTCACCTGTAAGTTTTTCTGTAAAGCCAGTGATTGCATTTGAAACCTACAATTCTCAACAAAAAGAAAAGTTCAGTGCTGATTGCTGGATATTTGGACCTCCCAGGGCAAACATTAACTCGCAGAGAGGCCTCTGGAATGTAATGAGGGAACAATACTGGGATGGGAGCCAAGTGCAGCAACCCTGGCGCCGGGAACCGAGGGATTTGCCTCCTGCTAATAGGAGCTGAGCGGCCCCGCACTTCTGTTAGACTGGAAATGACATACTGTGATCCTTGACTTAGCCAAAGGGATTTTAAATGGAGGGAAGAGCTGGCAAGACAAAATCGCCTGCACTTTTCACAGTGTTTTCTAAAACAAGCAGAGGAAATCAGGAGAAAAGACTGAAGTCTATTACATTTGATCCAGTTAAGTCAGGAGTGGAAGCTTTTTAACTGCGGTTATTATTTTTTTTTTTTGTACTTTCTCATCATGTCCCACCACCCAGAAAGCACAGACGTAAAGCAGAAACTTGAAACTGCTTTCATTCAAGCAGAAGGGCACCCCAACATTGCATTATTGACAGGAGGTCTGAAACACTGACAGCTGCAGAAATTGTACAGTTGAAGTTCAATTCCCTGGGGTGGGAACAATATACTGATGGTATTAATTCTGTTTGGAATTGTTAAAATAAGAAAAGGTTATGGGGCTGAGGGAGGGACCTGCCTTTTCTTCCCTCGAACAAAGAAAGATCTCGCGTCTTCCCTGGTGTCCTTGGAATGTCATTTCCAACCTTTTGAAACTGTATCTGATTATCCATGTGGCAATTAATCATAATTAAGCAGGCCTGAGGTTTGGAGAGGTACAGAGAAGGTGGCTTGGAGCTGGCTTTAGTCCTGAGACACCCCCATCCCTGTTTTGGGCAGCAGAACCTCTTTTTTGGAGCCGTGAGAAAGTGAGGCAAGGGGGAGGGAGGTGAGGGCAGGGGGAGGGCGGGTGGAGACCCTTCTCAGGGGCGGGGTGAGGTGCTTCGGGCTTCCTCTTGTATCTTTCCCTTTCTTTGGTGATGGCAGCTCCTGACCAAGGTCCAACACGTTGGAAGCCACGTAACAAATTACCTTTCTAATGCCAAGCGATTTGGATCCATTTTTACAAACCAGAGTTTTTCCATTTATTGCAGGAAAACATTCAATCATCAGATGCTGGCATTGGGTCTGGGGCACATGGAATTCTCCTTTACCCGCTGCACCCCCAAAGAGCATTTTAAAAGCTTAGCAAGCCCAGAATGCCATCTTATTAAAAATTTTTATATACTTATAATTAAAATACGGGGCTGGCATTCAAATCGTTTTAACAGATGTAATCGGACACGCAAGGCTTTCGAGCCCAGGTCAGGAAAGAGACAATGGCTGCTTTAACTCCGGAGTCGAGCTCAGGTTTCTGTTTGCACATGGGCCCAATTTGTACCATTTATGATTAGGTTTAAGTAAGTTGATGTGCTATTTATTTAGGAGAATTGCCATTTCAGAATATTACCATATTCCCTCTACACCGCATGGCGGCTGCCGTCCTGCCTGCGATCACGTTATTACAGCCCAGAGCCTGGCCCCCGCTGGCCACTGACAGCCACTGCAGAGGGACCCGGCTCGCCTGGTGACCCATCAGGGTCTTTAGGCAGGTTGTTTGTATGTCGTGTTTACAGAGAGAGAACTACAAAGTGGATTCTACACCCTGAGACTTTGTGTGTCGCTGGACGAGCACAAAAGGGATTGAAGTCACTCTGAAATTCAAGTCCCTCAAAGACTACCCCGTCCATCAACTGTCCCTGATACACACGGTAGACAGGGCACTAGGACAGGGACCCTGCCTTCCAGGGTCCCCAGGGGCGCTAATCCCACACCGAATGGGAAGAAAGAGACCGCGGAACTGGGCGAGGGGATGGCAATCTTTCCTTTCTCCTTGACACCATTTTCAACTCAGAAGCTTTATAATATCAGTTGCTATGAACCAAGATGGCCCATTCCCCACTCTGCATGCACTCTGTTGATAAGTGAATGCCTTACATCCAATTCACTTCTAAAGGCAACAAGCCAAAGGCTCTGTTCCTTGGTGGCCCAACTGTAGGTGACTATTCCCTTACCTGTGCCCTCAGTTGGCTGCCAGACATGTTCCAGCCCCACCTCATCTCTTTCCTGAAGCCGAGGGCTCAGCCACTCTGGTCTACCCCGTGAATGTGGAAGTCCTTCCTGTCTCTGTGCCTTTGCTCCTGCTGTCCCCAAGCTCTCCTTCCCCTCCTTAGACCCACCCCCAAATTCATACCTGCCCCCTCCAAAGGGTTCCTTTTCACACCCCTTCCCCCAAATTTAGAAGCAATCTTTCCCTTCCTTGAGTCTCCAAAATCCTCATCTGACCTCGACCTACGTGGGGCGGCTGATCTCAGCCTGCCTTTCCATGTGGATGCCGTGTGGGTGTTTCATGTGGATGTTTCCACACCTCTTTCCCTTCCTGCTGGGGTAGGTGCCATTATCCCCAATCTAGACAGGCTCTTCGCATGTTGATTTCATCAAGTGATTTTCTCAGGCAGCTCATGTGAGAGGTGGAAACCCAAGAAAAGGGTGGGTCTGTGTCCCCAGACCGGAAACACTCTGCCCTTTCACACCAAGGTCACACCCAGGGTCACTCCCACTCTTCCCAACTATTGATACAAGGTGCTAAGGGGCCCTTATGAGTCCAGGTGGTGCTTGTGCTGTCGTCACTTTTGACCTAGGGCAGAGCACACCATAGGTGCTCAGGTAGCCGTCTGTGGACAAGGCAGCAGGCTCCCACCTGGAATCATCTAGCCATGGGCTTCCTCTCCTTCACCCTGTCCGGCTTCAGAGCTGACTCCGAGGTGTTCAACTTCCCAGGCTCCTTCCCCACATATGGCCAACTCCAGTCTCCGGCTGATTACCCTTCATCACTTGCTGGGTCGGGCACCGCCTGGAGAGGCAGTGGGGGTTGCCAGGGGATGGGGGTGCCAGGGTTCGTGACTTTAAATACCTGCTTTTCACTTTGAGGAAAGCTCTGGTCCCCAGACCCCTCTCTGGTTCCCCTTCATGGATGGTTTAACACGTGATCAGCAGCTGGAAATCACATAAAGATAAATTAATAACCATGATTCAGATGCCTTCCAAAAGAAACAGTTACGGTAGGAAAAAAAGAAAACAGAAGTATGACTCATTCTCTCTGGCTCTTATACTTCCCATTTTCATGAAGATAATTACTGTGTTGTTTGCCTTTTAAGTCTTAAAAACAGATAAGATAAACATTTGGGGGGAGAGGGGGAACATTACATTTTTAAAAGGGGGTTGTGGGCTCTAGTTTATTGCCACAGGGATCTGGAATCCCCATTTCATTTCCGGGGATGGATTGTTTTAAAAAACTATTATGCCAAGGGTTGTTCTGGTGACTCCTTTCCCTCTTACAGGTTTGGAATGCTCCAGGCTGGGAGGATGCATGAGCACAAAGCACCGGAAACCCAAAGTCGCCTCTGTCCCTGGCACCTTGAGGAAAAAATCAGGTGAAGCTAAAGAGGGGCAATGAATTAAAAGCCAGGAGTAAATGCATCCCTCAGTAAGGTGCTTCTGTCATGGGATCATACACCACGTGTAACCTGTAAACCAGGCAACGCATTTGCCCCAAAGTGCCCTTCTCCATCTGGAAGGAAATGAGGGCCCTCCCATTTATCCCGATGCAGACTCTGAGCTATTGTCCGTATGTTTAGCAGCAGGTAAGCCCCCAATCTAGACCCAGAACTCCATCAGTGAACCATGCCTCCCACCATCTGCCTCCCTTCCCTGTCTCCATGTGGGCAGCACATTGGAACGTTTGTCTGGAAGTTGTCCTTGAATAATCCCAAAGAGCCTCAGTGGTTGCCACCGCTGGGCTGCGGCTCCTCCTTTGCAAGCCTGCCCGGTGATTTAGAAGAGGCCAGTTCCTTGTAGGAGAT
This sequence comes from Mesoplodon mirus, assembly GCF_964341445.2. NCBI lineage: Eukaryota > Metazoa > Chordata > Mammalia > Artiodactyla > Ziphiidae > Mesoplodon > Mesoplodon mirus. The sequence continues at coordinate 227,536,289 of NC_138977.1, read as the reverse complement.
GGGGTGTGGACACTCTACCCTGACCACTGCCCAGCCCTCCTGTACTGGGGTGGCTTCTTTGTAGGACAGAAGTGAGACCTGGCAAAGCTGTAAAGACAGCATGCTCTCATCAACTCTCAAAGTTACACTCTGAGCTCATTTATTTAGCAGAAGCTCATGGGGGTGGGCTCTGTGCAGGGTCCTACCTGAAGCACAGCAAGTATCTGGGGACTAAAGGCTAACCATCAACTTCCTGCAGTAGGAGAAACCAACACCATTTATCAACCACCAAGGAGGCTGAGAGCTGTGTTACCCATGATTCCCTGATGAGGAAACTGAGGCACCGAGGGGTTGACCAGATGTCTCAGGGTGTACCCTGCCAGTGTCTTCCACAGTTCATGGCTTCACGTGTGAATATAGCTCTGTTCATCCCTGTGGTGACTTTTATGAGTTTTTGTCTGTATGTTTTGCTACATCAGCTGGAAATTTTTAGATTATCTGCATAAAATTTAAACAAATTATATTCTACTACTATTGCTCAAAATAAATGAATTACTGGTGGGATTAGAATTAATAGAATTCTATTGGGGTGGTTAGATCCGATTCAAAGGCAAAGTTGACACTATGTGGGTTCTAATCCCTCTCTTTCTTTTTACTTCTAATTCCCTCCCTCCAATTTAAGCTTTAAATTCCAGCTCCCATTTTCTTTCCCTCCCCAGTCCAGGAACAGCAAGAGAGAGCAGTGGCTGGTGGAGGAAAGGCAACGTGGAATGGGTCCCAGACGCCCTTTCTGCCCTCGAGGAAAACTCACCTGGTAAAACCCATGAGGCTCCCTGGGCAGTGATGACCCCACGTGACCCAGACATCAAACAAGCCATCGAGATTCCTACAGGGTGCGTGGCAGGTGGAGGGGCTGACAGGAGAAAAGGAATGTGAGGCCACCTGAAATGGCAGACACGGTAGGCTGTGAAAAGGTGAACAATGAAATCGGGGCCAACCACCCTGGCTGTGTGCAGGTGAGTTTCCTAAGGCATCTGAGCGTGTTTGCAGTGGGCTGGGTTTCCTGCTGTGTACATTCTCTTGCCTTTGGCCCCTGGCTCTGACCTGTTCTGTGGGCCTCTCCTATCTCGGTTACTGGTGCAAGTGTCTGGGGCTGCAGAGCAGGAGGACCGCTGTAGACCAGCCCCAGGCTGCACACACAATACCTGTGTACAAGGCAAAAGCCCACAACACCTGTGTACAAGGCAACACCCCATGGCTAGAGCACGCCTTTCCGTCCCTTCCCTTTACCTACTGCATTTGAAAAAACTCAACTTTGGGAATCCCTCCTCCTGTCTGATTTGACACTTCACTGCTTGAGAGAAATTCTGAACATTTAGCTTTTGTAGATTTTGCATCAGAGCATCAGAAACCTAATATTTGGATCTCCTCTCCTCCCCTGTAGACTTTCTTGTGTAGACCAACAGGAACCTTATGCAGATCTAAACAGAAATCCAGTTTCCTAGATTTTTGAGTTCATTAAACTTTGGACAAAAATAGCTTTTTGTCTCTGAGAGTTTAAAAAAAACAAACAATCTTCACTGACCCATAAAAAAGGCTCAAAAAACTTTGGAAAATTCAAAGAAGTACTAAAATCACTATTTTGATGCAATCATTACTCAGAGCTCAGAAACCTAAGGATGACATTTTCCACATTTATTATAATGGATGGGAAAGTTTTTGGCAGATGTGCTTTTTCAGGAAACAATTTTTTAAAGAAATCCTGATATGGTTCTAAGTGCGGGTGCACACGCTCCTACATGTTCTGGATCTGTCACTTATCCATAAAACATGGTGTTGTTCTCTGTTTTTTCCCCCCTAAAAGATGTGAAACTCGTTGCCATTTGGAAAGCTCCAGATGATGCACAGGTGCACCTTCATTGTTAATGATTTGTGCCCTTATAACAATCGCGAGGGCCTTGTCTTTCCAAGTAGTTATGTTTCAAGTAAAACGTGGGGTGGGCTGGCTGAGTCTTAAGGGATGGGGAGGAGTTCCAGAACTGTTCACGCCTTAGCAATAATCCTGCAATATATTAGGAAGAAAGTACAAAAACATATGCTGGGGAGGGAGGCGGGGCTCCTTGGCCGGCTCATTCATCACATTTCCAGCCCACACCCCAGGGGATGCTCAGCCATTGGGTCTTCTCCAAGGCCTCAGCACAACCAAGACATTTTCCCACACTGTTTTGCCTTCTTTCCTCTGGAGTGTAAAGTCAGCACAGGAAAATTCCCTACTTTTGTCTTTCTGGACCAGATGGCAGGGAGAGGAAATTGACCTGATCTGGATGGATTTGGGGTTCATTTGTTTTTAAACAATCAGTTAACACAAGGGAAGAAAAATTCTCCAAAATCACAGAACATGCATATTTTGCTTCGGGGGAGTTTAAACATTAGGAATTAAATTCCACCTGGGACAGATAAGAGCAAATTTCAACGCAGAGGTTGGGGCTAGGAGACATACCAACATTTCAAGGAAAGCAAGATATTCCCAGATTTAGTGCACTTTGCAAGGCCACTGAGCACTGGTGATTATTTTGGACTACATGTTCAATACACTGTCACTCAGGTCTGTGAGGGATAAGCTCTTTTCAGCCGCTTTTTGGGATGAGGTACTGAGACGTGATATTTATGTGAATAACAACAACACCCTTTTCCTCTTCATTAATTGAAGGTTTTGAAATGAATCACTCTTATGGGGAAAATGTTGCAACAGTTCCAGAGAAACATAAAATCACATTTTACATTCACTCTCTGACTAAATGAAAATTCTTTGGGGAGCGGAAGTGGAAGTGTCATGTGCACAGAACATAATTTGGAAGTGAAAATACTCATTTCCTCAACTGATAACTGAAGCAGCCAAGGTCACATACTTATCCTGGAGCAGATGGGCCTCGGACCCCTCACCTCTCCAAAGTATGGTGTGACCTCTGGGACCAACTTACTTGGGAGACCTTTGTCTCCTCATCTGAAGCTCTGGGGATTTTATTAGGTTCACATTTACCTAAAAGACACTTGAATGTGTGAAGACCAATCGTTAAAGTCCTATTGTGCCAACTCCAAACACTGTTATAAATGCTGACAATGAAAGAATAATGTAACTAGTACATCCCCTTCTGTATCCATACTTCCCACAGATTTTTAGTTTTAAAAATAAAGAAGTCTTGGAGAAAGGAATTATGAGAGCAGCAAATCCATTTAAGTATACAACAAAGTCCTTTACTTAAATTCATTTCTTGCTTGACTGAATGTAATTGTCAAGTAGTCTTTTTGTTCAATTTTGACTTGTTTTGTCTTCAAAAGGAGCCATGGAAGCTGGGTTCCACATGTTCTTACACCCTTGAAAATGTCCATCTTGGACAACATTGAACAGGAACATCATGGATGGCATTCTCTCTGCTCTGGCAGTGAGTATCGCAAAAAAGAAGTAATGTGAAATCCAGCTTCTCCCTGGATGCTGTCCTAACAATGACTCTTTGGGCTTCAAGCAAAATAACTCAAAATATGTCAAACAGAAAAGGTTGACTGAATCAGTGATTCTAATTATGTCTGGATCCAGATACTCAGTAATATCATGAGTCTAAACTCTTATTTCTAATTCTTAAAAAAATTTTAAATGTCTTTTGGCCATGCCACTTGGCATGTGGGATCTTAGTTCCCTGACCAGGGATCGAAACTGTGCCCCCTACATTGGAAGCGCAGAGTCTTATCCACTGGACCACCAGGGAAATCCCAAATCTATACTCTTTTCTAAAGAGTGTTTTCTTTTACTTTCACCTGTGTTGGCTTCATGCTTAGCCTGGCTTCCCCCATTTGGTGGCAACAATGACCAGCAGTGGCTCAGCAACTGTCCCAGAAAAAGAACCTAATTCCAGCAAAAGGCCTGGTGCTGAGGTTCTAGTCCAGTGTGGCCTGTGTCTGCTCATTCACACATCAACAGGTGGAGGATGTAACTGGCCAGAATCTGCTGAGATATGTGAATTGAGTGTGAGAGGGAATGTTACCGGAAGTTTGTAACCTGGAGTTGTGCAGGATTTTTTTCTTTGTCATTTACGTTATTGAAGACCTAGATTTTTAATTTCCTATATATTAGTCTTTTTTTTGTTTGTTTTTGGTAATTCGTTATAGGGATGAGTAAAGTACAAATGTTTTCACTCTTCAGTCTTTACACAAAGCTTTCAGCACCTATGTATTGAGGAACTGCTTAGTGATCCACATCAGTATGCTAGGCAGTGTTCACCAGGATGCCCTTGTGAGGCTGTTAGTCAGTGATGGAGACACTACCACAGGGCTGATGGCTGTGGCAGAACCACCAGGATGTCCTCTGAAATGGCTTAAGAAGCTGATGTGTGGGCTGAGTATTTTGAGGACATACCAGGGAAATTGGAGTAGCTGTTCATTAGTGTATAACAAAAGAGCATCACAATCTTTAATAGTTATCCATGTATGAATTTGACAATTCACAGTGCTCTCTATTCCTTCCTGTATTTCCAAGTTTTGTTCTGATGTTATTATCATTCATAAAGAACTTGATCATTTTTTACAGTGCAAGTATGCTTCCTTAGCTTTCATTCCTCTGAAAAATGTTTTCTTTTTATCCTTGTTTCAAAGGATACGTTCAATGAATGTAAATTACAAGATTGACAGTTTTAATTTTTCAGTACTTTAAGGTTTCATTACTTTATCCATTGGCCTATGTTTTGGTTTTTTGTTTGTTTGTTTCCTGATTAGAAGTCAGGAGTAATTAGTTCTAGTCTGTGTGTATTTAATGTATTGCTTTTATCTGAGTGCTTTCAAAATATTTCTTTTTATCTTTGGTTTAAAACAGTTTTACTCTGATGTGCCTAGGTGTGGTTTTATTTTTATTTATCCCAATAACAGACTGCTGTGCTTCTTAAATCTGTAGGTTGATGCCTTTCATGAGACTTGAAAATAGTTCAGCCTTTATTTCCCCAAGTTTTTTCTTGACCTATTTTGTCTCTTCTCTCCTTCTGGGTATCCAATTGTATATTTATTCAATTGCTTGTAATTCTCCCTCAGGTTACTGAGGCTCTGTTTATATATACTATTTTTTCTTTTTGTAATCTTTCTTCTCTGTGTTTTTCAGTTGGTCAAATTTCTATTAGTCTGTTTCCAGTTTGTGGATTCTTTCTTCTTCATTGTCTAAACTGCTTGTAGGCCTATCTGAATGAATTTTTTGTTTCAGATATTCTACTCTTCTGTTTTAGAATATACCTTTGGTCTATTTATTTATAGTTTTGACTTCTCTCCTGTTCACTCTTAATGTATCTCTTTGCCTTTAAATTCTCCAACATACTTAAATTTCTATTGACCGCTTTTCATCTTGATTGAGTCACATTTTTCCTGCTTTTTCTCATAATTTTTGATTCTATATTGAACATTGTATATGACATAGTATAAGAAGTATTGTTATGTTTCCTTTGTGGTTGTTGAGCCTTGTTCTGGCAGGTGTTTCAATTATTGGCAGATCCCATTGGTCCTGTCAACTTACCTTCAGTCTTTGTTAAGGTGACTGACTATATTTTGGTTTTGGTCTTAGTTCTAGTATATGACTTCCTCTGTCTTTCTCTCTCTCTCAATCTATATCTATACATCGAGAGAGAATACAGATATAAAAATATTTTTTTAATTGAAAAGTTTATGTTTACTATTTCACCAATGATTAAAATAATTAAGAATAAACCAAACTACATAGAACATCTATATAAAAAAATTAGAATTCTGCTGAAAGATTCAGAATGGAAACATGCCTTGTATTTAGAATGAATAGATACTTTGGCAATATAAATTAAATATAATCCCAGTAAAAAATTCCAACAGAATTTTTTACCTTGTCAAACTCTAAATTTCAAAAACATATTGTTCTTCCATAAATAGAAAAATCTGAAGCTGGAAAATAAATGAGGTTAAAAAAAAATCTATCCAGATGTTATATGTATTATGACGCTTTAGTAAGATAAAGGATTTGGCAGTTAGTATAAAAATAGATAAGAACAATAGAATAAAAATGAGTATAAAAATAGACTCTACTATATATATAAATTTTGTATATGATAAATGTAGCATTTAAGATCAGTGAGAAAGACATGAATTATATAAGAAACATTGTTGAACAAATAACCATTTGACAAAAATATCAATCTGGGCTCTCAGTTCATACCTTATATACCAATGTAAATTCCTTATGGATCATAAATTTAAGGTGTAAAATCTAATTTAAGAAATACTAGAACAAAACATGTAAGAATTTTATTTATATAGCTTTTGTGTGGAAAATAACTTGGTTAGCAGGAAATAAAACCCACACACCACAATTAAAACAAAAAACTATATAAATTTACTGACTTGGCATCAAAAATTATCCAAAGTAAAAAGATAAATAACAAGTTGGGAGCAAAAAGAATTTTACCATATAAATAATAAATGCAAATCTTCCTTTCTTGATATGTAAAGAGCTCTTACAGGACAATTAGGAAAAGTCATGATCTAATACACAATTGTGTAAAAGACTTGAAGAAATATTTCATGGACAAAGAAATACAAATGGATTTTAAACTTTGGGTAAAAAGCTTCACTCTTTACGAAAATAAAAATTCAAATGAGACAACATTTTTATCTCTTAGATTGATAAAACATGTAAAATCTTAATACATTGTGTTGATGAAGTTGAGTGAAAATATGCATTTGGTACACTTTTAATTGAGGTGTACATTTTTGCTTCCTCTTTGGAGGCAATTTGACCTTTTGTCCCAGGAATTCTCCTTAGGTACCCATTAGAAAAAGATATACAAGAATGTTCATTTTAATTGTAGCAAAATGCTAGAAAAAAATAATTGTCCAATAATAGGTGACTCATTAAGTAATTTTTGGTATATATATAAAATAGAGGGGAAAAAAGCATGATGTATAGGTATATGCACTGATCAGGAACCAAGTTATATTTTTAATTGAAAAAACAAGACACAGTACAATATGCATAATATATTCCATTTGTGCAAATAAGCAAGATCTACACATGTACACACACACAAATATGATTGTGTGTGTTTGAAGGACACACAAGAAACTAGTTATGATGGTGTCATCTGACTGTGGAGTTTCACGGTTGGAGAGGGAGGGAGACTTCCCTTCCTGGTTGTACTTTATTCTACAGTTCAATTTTTTTGTAATGTGTATAAATTACTTTTTATTAAATATATTAAAGCATTATTTATGGGCCCTTTCCAAGTATGACATTCTAGGAGGCTATGGATATGAAATGGTAATGAGGCAGTGAGATTTGACAGAAGCTGTAAGATTTCAGGTCAGCCAGTATGTTGGGAGTTTAGAAAACTTGCCTAATGTGACTTATTCTGAGTCACTTAATTTGTAAAACAAGTTACTAATACTCACTTCACAGAATTTTTAGGAGTTTTAATCCATGGACAACTGCGCTGTAAGTCACGTATTCCCATTTATGTTCCAGTTAGATTCATTGGTTCCACCGTGACAGTGTAAATACTCTGTAAAATATTTTGCAGTCTTAAATGTGATTGACAGTTCCCTTTTATAAGCTGATAAGATATCATTCACGTAAGCCACATCTTGGCTTCCTCACTCTGCTGTGCTTTGGTTCTCTTCAGGAGGGGATGTTATTCTGAGCTGGACTGACCGGAATTATGAGATGTTATGAATCTCTTCATCCAGAGTACTTATTGGAGTTATTGATTAAAAGGCATTAAGTGTAAAACATTGTTTGGTCACCCCAGGACACTGAATTCATCTTTGCTTTGGACAAGAGGGCATAGTCCATAGCACCCACGTCTCTTTCCAAAGTTTGTGACTCGCCACCAAGGCATAGGGCACAATGGCTTTTTCTCCTGTCCCTGGATTTCCAGGGCAATCCCTCTGAGACTATAAGCTGTCCTCACGAATCCTATTTACTTAGCCCATCATTATTCAGTGATCAAGTCAACATTGGCCAGCTGCATCCAGCACACCTGTCTATGCCGGCTGAGCGTGTGCTCTGCTGTGTGCCACGTGCTGTGGGGCTCACGAAGACAAAGGGTACCCAGCTCCCACCCTCGAAGGGTTTCTAGGCTACTAGGAGACAAGCACGAGGTACAGTAACTTGGAGTCACAGCAGAGCTTGGAGATCAGGCCATCTCTGAAAACTAAGGAAGGGAAAGCCCAAGGTAGAGGGCAGTTTGGAAAACACTGTGAGTTCATTGGAGAACTCCCAGCTCCATCTTGGGTGCCGACTCTGTCCTTCCACCTGGAACATGCTCTTTCCAAGGTGAGAGGTGTTTGATCCTGGAGTCATGGAGCTCTTGAAGGAAAGGCTATGCTAAGGGTCTCGAGAGGTGGAGGTGGCCTGTGCAGAATGAGACTGTCCGTGTGTCTCCATCCTCAAGACTGAAGGGGTACCTTTCCAACATCCCATCTGAACATCTGGGTGAAGATTCTGGAGAACTGTCTCAGGACTGCTGATGCAGAGGCTCTGGGCTTGGGCACGGGGAACTTGCATCTTAATCAGAACTAAGGGGATCCATAGACCCCAGAGCCAAGGTCCAGAGGCCCTCGACCTGAGTCATTAGGACATGGTTCTGTGCTTCCTGGCACCTCCTAATGGTTATTTAGCTGCAGGAAAGCTCTTCCTTCAGGAGAGGAGTCCCAGGAAGAGACTGGTGAGCTCTAATTCTCCCTGGACGGGAAGAAGGAGGGCAATTTGGTAGCCTGGATCCCTCTGAGGACGAGTTCATGTTTGCTAAGCGGGAAACGTGGTTTCTCATATTATCAGGAAGACTCAGGTAGAGGAAAGGGAGGCAAAGAAGGGAGGGATAGGAGGTGAGGCTGGACATTTATTCACTTTTCAAACACGGACTGGGCACGTGCTCTGTGCCAGGCAGTTTTGCATGGGCCCCAGAGCCGCGGCCTGAGGTCTGGGATAACAGAGCCCTGGTCTGCTCCTCTCCGTTCTGAGGAGGCCCAGAGCCGGCAGACAGGTCACCCTCTAGGTTCACAGGCAAGCTGAGAGCCCAGGCCCACCCTTATCTGCTTTTGTTTCCCCACTGCTGTTGCCTTTCTGAGCAGAGCTGGGACGTTGAAAGTGTGTGTCCCTCTTCACTTAGGATTCCTTCCAGGTCATTTGGAATTCATTCCTGGGACTCGCTCCAGATAGATTCCCATACCTCAGAGCACTGAAAATGGGAAGAGTCTGCTGGAAATCTCACTCATGTTGCAGTTTTAAGAGTTTTCTGCAAACTTTATGTGTCCTAGGTTTGCTAGGCCCTGGAGCTTCCTAAGTGTCTGATTTGAGGAGGGGTAGGTTTTACAGAGAAGATAAAGCGAAACAAAAGGGAACGTGTTGTTTTTGCATTAAGCTGTGGACTTTTCCCAGCTCCCTTGGAATGTGGCATCTTTCACGTAATCTGTTTGCAAATGGCCCTGAAGTGGCCCAGAGCCGCAATGATGTTCTCAGCACACAGATGTGCGAATGAACACTGGCCAGTTTTTGGGTGCTGGTCGAAAAGTTGGCACCAGGGCTTTGCCTCAGGAACACTTGATGACCACACCCCGGGTGCCATCCCTGACTCTATCCATTAGGTTAGGAAGAATCCTGATTGCTGGACAACAGCTGTGAGGTTGACTCAGTCCTGCCCCATGGGATATGGCTATGTTGGCCTTGAGTGAAGCCTTCACACAAACTGCTGGCTAGTCACCCAAAGAGCAGAGTGCTGGGACCTCCGGGGCTCCTGGGGAGGTTGTACAAACTCTCTTACTCCTGTTTGCTACCAGATGTTTGTTTGATACGCATATGTATGGCCATATCAATCTGCTCCCCAACAGGAGGGAGATGGTGCCCACACAGGAGGAGGAGTTGAGGAAGACAAAGCTACAGAGAGAGAGGAGAGATGTGAGGGCAGAAGGGGAGCTGAGGTGTCTGGGAGCCCCAGGCTGGGGGCTGCCGCTGGGCATCACCTGTTAACGTATAGGGTCCTGGGGAAGAGCAGATCCCGGAACTGGGCCTCAAGAGAGAAGCGACAGGGAGAAGGTCACTTTGAGAGCAGCAGTTAGCTTTGGTCACAGGACAAAGGGTGTCTGGTGTGACTTTTCAGGGCAGTAGCCTGGGAAAGATGTACTTGGCTTTGCCCACCTTCCTCTGACATTCTGCTGTAGGTCCCACATCAGCTGGCAGCCAGAGGGCTAGGGAGCGCTGTTGATGGAGCTGTAGCCATCAGCCTCCTGTAGCCATCAGCCTCCTCCTGTAGCCATCAGCCTCCTAGCCATCAGGCTGCAGAAGGATGAGAGTGAGGACTAATCCTCTTCCACACCCACCTTGCTCCCATGATCCTCCGTGAAGGACCTCGGAGTTGCCCATGAGTCAGTTACGTAGGTCAGTGCATGACATGCAGCTGCTGGGGAGAAGGGTAGGGCGGGAGAGCCTGCAGGGGAGAGAGCTACACATCTGTTCTATCTCTGAGAAGATGCACCAAGAATGGGAGCAGGGGTCGTGGGGATGTAACAGGAAGGATGTGTTCCCAAGGCACTGACCAGACTCCGTGACGGGGGTTGAAGAAACTTGAAGATGTTCCAAATCTGGGTCCTTGGGTGCCCTACAAACACAACATGGAAGCCAAGAGGAGGAGATGGCTTTGGGGTAAAATCCAGGGAGCAACCTTGGTGGCTGAGAGGTAGGAACAGATGTGCTGGAATTTGGGGACAAAGTTGGGTTGTCACCCCTCTGGTGGTGAGAAGAGTAGCAATGGATTGTGATAAGCTCATCTGGGGAGAATTAGAGATGGAAGACATAAGGGCAAAGGGAGGATCACCATTGATATATATATACATATATATATATTTTTTTCTGGTCTTTCAATGATCCAGTCAACAAATAATTATTGAGGACACTCTATGTGCCAGATATGGGTATGGATGCTAGCATTCAAGGGAGGAGCAGATAGACCAACTCCAGGCCCTTGAATTGTAGTGGGGAATATAGAAAAAAGATGAATACATACAATACATGGTGTGTTGGATAGATTGTGACAGGTAGAGTCACTTGACTTCTGAGCTCTGGAATGGTACGCTCACGCGCTCCACCTGCCATCATGGTGTGTGGAAACAGGGCATGTGAGAGCCATAAGGACTGAGAGGGACTATGCAGGCCAGCAGTTTCCTTCTCCAGGGGACAAGACAGGCCAGAGGGATGGTGGGACTCGGCCAAGTGTGCTCTGGGTAGAACTGGCCTGGACCCCAGCCTCAGGCTTCTCAGCCCAGAGCCCTTCCTGCTGCACCACGTGCTGACTAGTCTGGCCTAAGGTCGGGGGAAAGAACAAGGAAGCCCCCTTCCAGCCACACAGTTGTCAGGACTCCAAGCCTGGAGGCAGGGAGGACGGACTGATTCCTCAGGAAGTTTTTGCCCCCAAAAGCCCTGAATGAGATGCAGAGTTCTAAATTCCAGTGATCATTATTAAGCAGTCACTTAAAATTCTTTGAGTGTCTGGCCCCCCAAAATCTCTCTGGTTTGACACTGAATTGGGGTTTTTCTGTTTCTTTTATGGGTGCTCTTTTCCGGGGGCACTGTGGGAGTGGGTTTCCCCTTGCCCACCATGATGCTCTTTTCTGTGTTTGGTGGTACCTTCCATCCACTTTTCAGTGGTGGAGCAGGAAATGATTTTCCTCAAGTATCCTTATGTCCAGCTATGCTACAGTCCATACAGTAGTCCCCTCTATAGGTCCAAGCAGAGCTGGAAACCTACTTGATTAGCAATAAAATTCCTGGGAGGTAGACCCCAGGAAGTGTAGCCAGATCCCCCTGGGGACCGCCCCCGTAGAATAATGTTTGGACCAGCTTCAAAAGACTTGGGACAAACTTCTCAACAGCTCTCGTCCACGCCTCTGCCCCTCCACCTACTCCTCTGGTTGGAGAATTCTTTTGACACTGATCTGCAGTCGGGACTCAAAATTAAATTCTTCTGCATTATACATATATATATATATATATATATATATATATATATATATATATTTTTTTTTTTTTTTCAGTATGCGGGCCTCTCACTGCTGTGGCCTCTCCCGTTGCGGAGCACAGGCTCCGGACGCACAGGCTCAGCGGCCATGGCTCACGGGCCCAGCCACTCCGCGGCACGTGGGATCCTCCCGGAACGGGGCACGAACCCGTGTCCCCTGCATTGGCAGGCGGACTCTCAACCACTGTGCCACCAGGGAAGCCCCTCTTCTGCATTATTAAGTTGAGTATTTGGCTTAATATTTTAAAATCTGAGACCAGTTGAGTCCCAAAAGCACTCCATCAGTGCCTCACGTTCCTACTGAAATTAAAAGCTTGCTGGAAAAAGTGCCACTGAAGATTGGCTGCAGAGCGTTCCCTGGTGGCCCCCTGTCTGTTTATGGGTCTCTGAGCATTTCTTTCCAAGCTCATGTTCTAAGTTCCCTTGACCCTCCTGAGTATATTTACCAAAATGGAACTGCAAAATGCCAAAATTGGAATCCATCCTTTCATTTTCTTCTTCTCGGTTCCCCTAACACGGTCTGACTCTAAGATTGTATCCCAGCCACCTCAGCCCCCTCGAAAAGTCTGCATGTGATCAAACTGCAGTGAAGGCATTTGGACCCTTACTTTGTATTTCAGCAGCTCATTTGGCTTTCAGCTCTGAAAAAGTGCAAATTTCCTGTTGGCTTGGAATTAGTTTCAATTTTTTTCTCTCCTTCTCCAAGACAAATCAAATGAGAACCTTCAGGATATCCTACATGTGGAAGCTTGAGCTCATAGATCAAATGCCTCATTTGCCTGTCCTGGTGATATTTTTGCTCCATGTAAAATTACAGCAGACCTTGGCAACCCAGCCCCTAGACAGAGTTCCTGGGAAATATGTCAATTTTATGTCTAATTTTTATTACTAGTGTCTGGGTGCTATATGGATTTAAGTGCAGCTCACAATCTCAGGTACTCCACTGGTCTGTTTGCTTGGTGGATTTACTTCTGAATCCTTCTACATGGCGTTTTGTTTTTTCATTTCTATTCTAACCGTATGTGTTTAAGTTTATACATAAAGATGACAATGTTTGGTGCTACCCGTTATGAATAAGGAAATGTTGCTTCCTTCTTGGGTTGCGTAATGATGCTCTAATACATTCAGGACCTTCCTTCCAGCCTTGCAAAGACCCTTTTATTTATTTATTTATTTATTTTTCACGGTATGCGGGCCTCTCACTGTTGTGGCCTCTCCCGTTGCGGAGCACAGGCTCTGGACGCACAGGCTCAGCGGCCATGGCTCACAGGCCCAGCCGCTCCGCGGCATGTGGGATCTTCCCGGACTGGGGCACGAATCCGTGTCCCCTGCATCAGCAGGCGGACTCTCAACCACTGTGCCACCAGGGAAGCCCAAAGACCCTTCTTGATGTATAGCTACAGATGTATCCTCTTTCTTGCAAGACATGGCAGCGACTGAGGGAGGAGCAGCCCCTGTAACCATTTTGTGTCTCTGTTTGGTCTGTGAGACTTCAGTTTAAGTTCAAAGTGATACACCCTGAATGGAGCTTTAGTTGGGAAGACAGAAAACTCCTGAAGCCAATTTGTTGTGAGGACTGGATTTCTCTCAGTGTGGTCTGGAATCCACTGATCATCCAGGTGGTCTGCCTGGTGGTCCTCAGGCAGTTTATCACTGTAGGAGGCAAAAATGAATGAAATAACATTTTCTTTCAAGGTTGTGAGTAAATATGAACTAAATTCATATTCTAATTGACAGTTACATTTAAAAGCCCATCACTGAGTGCAAGCTTTGAGAGATGCTGTCGTGTGTCCACGCTCACAGGAATGAGTGGCACAGGATTTGAACTTGGGTTGTTATTCCCAAAGCCTGCTTATGTGTTTTGAATAGTGGTACTTGTGGTTCTCGAAACAGAGGAGACTGCGACAGAAATGGGAAGTGTCATTAATGGTATTTATCTATCTAAAGCATTAACTTAGCCTTCTGGCCACAAAAGTAACACGTATTCTTTGTTCAAAATTGGGAAAACTTCAAAGAGTGTGAAGAAAAGCAAAGATGGAGCAGCCATACTTGGGAGTGCTTCCTTTCTCATTTATTGATCAAATTGGGCGTAGGATTTTGTATCCCTCTTCTAATAAGTTGTTTTCCTTTGTTACCAAATATTTGGGGGGAAGATGGTTTTCAAAATTAAGTAGTATTCTGTCCTCTGGATGGACCACTGCCAATTTCACAAGCCCATTCTTCGAGGTTGTTTCCCACTCATTAGTGTTACAGATAAAACCTCACTGAACTTCTCACACGTAAGTCCTCTAGTACATTCTAACTGAGAGCCAAGAAGTAGCATCCCTTTGTGAAAGGGTGTGTACACCTCTTTTACATTTCATTATCAAATTGTCCTCCAAAATGGTGATAACAGTAAGACTTTTGCTAACAGTCTGTGAAATGCCTCCTTTCACCAAGCCTTCAAAAAAACTTAATTAAAATTTTAAAATAGTGACCATGGATTAAGCAAAACATGATGCATTCTTATTTTCTCTCCCATTTCCTTCAGTAACAGTGAAGTTGAATATTTGTAACGTTTACTGACTACCTTATTTCTTACTTTGTGACTTGATTGTCCATTTCCCCATTGGATTGTTCATCTTATTGCTTTGCAAGAAATCTTTATTTAGTAAACATACTTACTTTTTGTAATGTGTTAGAAATAAGTTTTCCAGAATGTAGTGGACTTTTTTATTTTCTGTGTGATGTTTCCTTTTCGTATTTAATTAAGTCAGTTAGATCTGTCTCTTTCATTACAATTTCTTTCTTTGTGTCATGCTGAGAAAGACTTCCCTGTTCTAAGATCAGTCAAAGAATAATCTGCATTGTATTCCAGTTCTTTTATAACTGGGGATTGCTAAGGGGGATTGCTGCAAACTGGGGATGGCTAAGGGGGCTTTTCTAGAGTTTCCCTCTTGAACTTTAAGGGAAGGCTCTGGGGTCTACGGTATTGAGATACAGCTGTGTTAATGCAATCTATCACCACTGGCAGTACAACTTGCAGGCATTCTTGACTTTGAGGGGTGTGAAAATGGGCACCCTGATTCCAGCCCTGTTGAAGGTTTATGCACCTTTAAATATATACTTACCTAGTTCCTCTTAGCTTTCTCAAAAGACAGATATTAGATACAGCTTCTCTCCTCATTCAGCTGGGCTTATAGAGGAAAAGCTGAATACCCATCCACTTAGAAATTTCAAATCAATTTATATAAATTGCACCATTGGTCATTAAAGACTTTCCCACCCTGACTCACTATTAAGAACACCATGATAAGGAAAGGTAAGTATTCTATTGTCACAACTATTTTTTCCCATGGAAATTGATTTCAGAACATTCTCCCTTGTTTGCATTTTTTCTCCAGGATCCTTCGAAAAGTCTCTGAATCTGATGAGTTGTTCTTGGTGCTGAATTGTCAGAGGTTTAGTGCTATCAATCCACCTTAAAATATAAGGACGTGCCTCCAAGTGGATCCAAGGTCATCAAGATAATTTATCATGAGCAAATCATCTGCAAGTTTATTTATAAGTTAGCTTGTATCATCTTGCTGCCTCTTAAGATAAAAGCAAAACACACACCTGTATGCAGGTATGCATGGTAATTGAGTGGGGCTTGTATACAAAGATTTTTTAAAAATTTTTGTTTGTCAAATCTTGAGCTTTGAGGGTGATTCCGAGTCCCAGTCCCTAGACCTGGATTTCTTTGTCTTCCACCCAGTTACTCTGTGATTTTACAAACATGTGTTGGGTTCGTGCCGAGCTGGCTTTGCCCCACAGACTGGAGCCCCTAGCAGTCATGCCTCACAGTTGCAGGTATACAGACTTGATCATTTTGCTGTCCTTCTCTGAAGGTTTGGTTCAACAGTAGAATGCTATTCTTTGTTTTGTCTCCTGTCCTGTTTCCTCCAGGCAAAACTTGGCATTAGGCAGCTCTGTTTTGGCCTCCATCCAAGTAATTTAGTACCACAAGCTTCTCATTATAAGATGGGTTCACCTGTAGGATGGTCCCATGGTCTGGATACTGAGCCCGCATTATTATTATTAAGACGCTGCTTCTGTTCAACATATGTTTGCAGCATAGACAGTTAATTTCCCCGTACACAGACCTAGAGAGGTTCCTTGAGGGCTGGCGCTTTTTTGTTCTTGTTGGGAATTGGGAGAACAGCTAGCTAAGTTTCCAGCTGTCCTCTTCACATTACTATTTAAAATGAGAGATGACAAAGACCACAACTCTAACAAACAAATCGCCAGCATGTCTGTTCCCATGCTGGAAAAAGGGCCTTGAATTACTCTGAATCCTTGAGAACTCATTTCCATTTTGGGTCACTATGAAACCATGCTCACGGTCCGTATAACTGTCCTTTTGTTTTAAAGATGGTCTGGGTTACCTCAGCCCATTGGTATCATTGTACTCTAAAGTCAATCTTTTTTTCAGGTTAAAAGAGAAAGACTACACAATGGGGTCACTCGGCAAATGTTTTGCATCAGTGTCGAAAGTGCCTTCATGTACTAAGATGTTTAAGCACCTACAGAGTTGTTGCCAGCCATCTGGGCTGCTGAGAACACTAAATCAATCTGCTGTACACACAAAGCTAAGTCATTTATCTGTCAGGTAGTATTTCATTTAAAACATATTTCTGTGCAAAATGAAATACGTAAAATAGTCTATTTCTGTACCCAAGTCTGGCGGTTCCCATTATTTCACAGAGAAAATTGTCTTTTTAAAGGAGCAAGGAGGTCCTGGAGCTCACTGGCCATCGACTTCAGAAGGAGCTTCTATTGACATTATGCAAATGTCCAATGATTGTTAGGGGTACCGGGGTTCTGTTTGACTATTGATTCTCTCTCAACCTACCTTTGAGTGTCACTCAGATGAACACTCATACCGGAAGGTCAGTTGAGGTTTTACATGATGACTTCATGACAAAGTATCTGTCCATTATCCAATTTGAAGCCAGAGCCCTATTTCATAGCCTTATACTGAGAGCCAGGCAAGCTTTATGAAGCTTGAGTTTAATCTCCCACTCAGATTTATGCTCCTGGACTCTCTAAATATGGAAGTGCCTTCTGGCATCCCCAGGTGTCTCCACTGAAAGACACTGACTTGCATTCCAGGAAGTGTCCACGTGTTGTACACTCCACCTATACCTGTTCCATTAAATTATTCCTTTTTTCAATCAGAAAAACCAAGCAGGAGTTGGATGAAGAATAACTGGCTCCCTTCCACCATTTTTGTATTTTTTTTCCCCTATAAATAGAAAGAATCATTCGTAAGCTGATGCACTTAATATGGGGATCCTGGTCTGGTATCATTTCTCCAGACCTGGAATCTGATTAATGACACACCATTTCAGCTGAATTTATGTCCCTATTCACCTGGGAAAATGCAGTTTGTTCTTCCTTCACAAACAGAAGGGTACTGCGCAGGAATCAGGTTTCTCATACCTGCATGTGCCAAAGGGGGAGACAGAAAATGCTGCTTGGGAAGAGAGAAGCCCTTTTGTATATTTAAAAATAGTATTAGTGACTTCAAGTCTCTTGTATCCTACTGGATTCGTTTTTACTCCTTCAAAATTTATTTCTATTTAAAGATGCTCCACATATTGAGATGTTTAGGCTTCTACCTCCCGAGGTGCTGGGTCATCTTGGGTATCAGCACCGACTTCTCTCCCTCCTATGATCTCTACTTTCTGCCAACACCCCCGCCCCACCTCTCTGGGTCCTGTGTGCCAGCACACAAGTGTCCCGAGGCCTGGGGAGAGCTTGGAGCCTGGCACTGTCTTGAGAGTTGATAACCCTCGTAGATTGATGAAGGCCACGGTAGATGCTCCCTGTGAGAGCAGGTGGGGACTGTCCCCTCATTCCCTGTGATTAGAGTGACATTCCCCCAATGAGATGAACAGGAAAACATGCCATGGGATGTTCTTCCTCCCACGGACTCAGTATCTTGTTATCTTAGCCCTTCTGGTGTGGAGCGACTTGGCAGGAAGACTAAATCGGGAGGGGTTATGCTCTCAGGGTTAGGGCCATTCAGTTCATGGGGTGAGCTCTGAGATTGGCATGGGCTGGGAGCCAGTTTATAAAGTTGAATAGTGGTTCTTCCTATTTTTAATTTTTTAATAGGAGAAGCAGAGCTTTGAGTGGAAAGGTTATGGTCATCATGCTTAATTCAGAGCAAGCATGAAGCACAACTATATGGACAGACCCATATGAAGTCTACACTTAGTTACATTATCCAGATGGTTAAGAAAGGGCAAAACTAGATTTATTTAATCTAAAAAATCTGATCAAGCCAGTAATTATTAGGTATTTCAAGTTTTTAGAGGATACTAATTGGATTGTGTGTGTCTGTGATCAAGTGGTGTGTGTGTGTGTGTGTGTGTGTGTGTGTGTGTGTGTGTGCCTGTTGCTCCGTCAACACAGCTCTTTTGCAATCAGGGGCACCAGGTTCTCTGAAATCCATCGAGGGGACCCTGGGAGGGGTTACAGGGAGCTTTCCTGGAGGACTTCAATATCTCTCTGTCCCCCCCAGACCTTGACGCTAAATGCATTGTTTTTATCCAAAGGGCAGCTCTGAGACGCAGGCAGGAAGAGAAGTATGATGTGGCCGCAGACACCTGATGTGCTCCGGCCACCAGCCGGGGGAAGGAAACCTCCTTTCCCTCCCAGTGAACACTAAACGCAGCCCTGGACCCCCTGCCTGTCAGGCGCCTTGTCAGCTAAAAGGTCCCCCAAGGCCTGTTTAGTGGGAAATAGCAGAGTCAGGCTAGCTGTGTCCACCCTGGGAGTGCAGGCCGTGAGGTTCGCCTTCCTTGGTTTGCACTCCCAGGTAATGGTCCTCTCAGCAGTGGCAAGGCCACTCATTGGAACTGACACTCCGTGATGGGCTTAGACAAACACAGGGGCCTAGCTGGCCTCCTGGAGCCCCGGGATGGGGAGTGACCCACATGCTTATCATTTGATTGAAACGATCCACTCATTTCCCATAGGTCATGGCATATCAGCCAAGATCCAAATCGGAAAAGACGGGGCCTCATTGCCTGATTACCAGCGGCAGCCCCAGCTGAGTGCGAGGATGTGGGTTGTAAAGTGCTGTTTCCTCCTGTTTATGCTGGAGCGCAGAAGGCGGTGATGCCTCTGGGAAGCTCCTTCTTACCCAGCTGCCTACTGTGGGTGTGGTGGGCGGGGACGCCCCTGGAACCGTGAGCCCAGGTGCAGCGGGGGTCGGGGGTAGTCCCCTCCAGCCCCCTCCAGCCCCCTCCACACTCAAGGAAGGGGCGTGGGTGTGTAAAGTTGTGGGGAAGAGGACGCCTACTGTTTCCTGGGGCCGCGTTAGCAAAGAAGCACAGACTCGGTGGCTCAGAGACACAGAAACTTACTGTGTCACATTTCTGGAGGCCAGAGTCCCAAATCAAGGTGTAGATGGAGATGTGCTCCCTCGGAAGTGCTGGGAATGGTGTGTTCCTGGCCTCTCTCCCAGCTCCTGGTGGCCTCAGGTGTTCCTTGGCTTGTGGATGCATCACAGAAGATGCATCTTCTTTCTTTACGTGATGTTCCCTCTGTGTCTCCACACTGTCTTCTCTGGGTCCATATTTCCCCTTGTTATAAGGACACCAGTCACATCTGATGACGGCCTACGCTGGTGAACTCATTTTAACTTGTTCACTTCTGTTAAGACCTATTTCCAAATAAGGTTGTATTCTGAAGTGACAGGGGGTTAGGACTTCAACACATCTTTCTGGAGGCGTGAAACTCGAAACTTAATAGGAAAGGAACCCAAAGGAAATGAAATCAGCACCTTGAAGAGCTATCTGTGCCCCTGGCTCACTGCTGCATTATTCACAATGGCCAAGATGGGGAAACTACCTAAGTGTCTGTTGAAGAATGAACAGATGAAGGGATTGTGTGTGTTACACGGGGATATTTTTTTTTTTTTTTTTTTTTTTTTTTTGCGATACGCGGGGCTCTCACTGTTGTGGCCTCTCCCGTTGCGGAGCACAGGCTCCGGACGCACAGGCTCAGCGGCCATGGCTCACGGGCCCAGCCGCTCCGCGGCATGTGGGATCTTCCCGGACCGGGGCACGAACCCGTGTCCCCTGCATCGGCAGGCAGACTCCCAGCCACTGTGCCACCAGAGAAGCCCTCCATGGGGATATTATTCAGTCTTTACAAAGAAGGAGATCCTGCTATTTGCAACACATGGATGAACCTGCAGGACCTCGTGCTAAATGAAACAGGCTATAGGCACAGAAAGACAAAGCTGCATGATCTCGCTTGTCTATGGAATCCAAAAAAGTTGAATACATAGAAGTAAAGAGTAGAACTGCAGTTACCCAGAGCGGGAGGTGGGGGAGATGGGAGACACTGATCAAGAGGCACAGAGCAGTGGTTCTGTTGGATGGTGAAGTCTAGAAAGCTGGTGTCCAGCGTGGTGACTGTAGTTAGTAATACTGTGGAAAATGCTGGAAAATTGCTAATAGAGTAGATCCAGATGCTCTCACCACACACACAAAAGATAACGCGACAAGATTATTAACTTGATGTAGTCATCTTTTCACTTTAGATATATTTATCAAATGATCATGGTGCACACCTTAAATATATACAATTTATATTAAGAGCAAAAACACATTACAGGAGCTGTGTGTCATTTCTGGAAGGCTCAGCTATCTGGACCAAAACCCTGGAGCCTTGGTGTCTGTGGATGGTCCCGCCATGCACATCTCTGCCCCTGTGCTGTTTCCTGACTGAAGCTGGAGACCTGAACCGCTTTCCTGATGCTCAGACTGAAGAGACCTACCCTCTTGTCAAGTGGGAATTCACTCTCCACACAGCAAACTGTTCCAGAACCTTCTGGCTGCTTCTGGAGCAAAGCATGAGAAGCCACCCTGAGCCTTGGCTTTTTCTCCACGAATGACAGTTCTGGATGTTGGCCTAGGACCTTCT
This sequence comes from Mesoplodon mirus, assembly GCF_964341445.2. Classification (NCBI taxonomy): domain Eukaryota; kingdom Metazoa; phylum Chordata; class Mammalia; order Artiodactyla; family Ziphiidae; genus Mesoplodon; species Mesoplodon mirus. The sequence goes on along the minus strand of NC_138977.1, from coordinate 227,515,278 downwards.
GCAGTGGCTGTGAGAGGCGGCCCTGGCCTTGCGGGGATGCAGTGGGATCGACCCAGGATTTGCTGGAAGGAGAAGGAGGCCTGCCCTGAGGGTGGCCTGCAGAGATGGGAGCTCCCTGGAGCAGCCCCACAGGGCCCCGTGTGCCGTGCAAGGAGACGTGCCTTGTCACAGCCCGATCCCTGGTTCAAAGGCACCCTCGATACTACCCCTGCATGAGCACAGCCTGAAACGGACCAAGGTTTCACTTGGAAAAGTTTGCCAGCAGCGTGTCCGAAGTTATTAGTGAGAAATAAAAGCCGGTGCTGTGATGTGGCATGGAAGAGACAGGGAGGGTGGCCTCGCCTGGAGGACGGGCTGAAGGACGAGGACGTTGCAGGGACCGTGGCGGGTGGCTGAGAGCCGTGTGTTTTGTCTGGTTGCTACCTCGACGCTTTGCTCCTTACGAAGCGTTATTTAGAAACGAACCTTTCCTCGCCATCCCTCTCATCCCCCTCTCCTTAGTTTTCCTTCCTTGCAGTGGCCAGAGGATTAAGGACCTGCATAGGCTGCTGTCATTGCCCTCGTGAGCTTGTTACACCCAGAGGTGGGCAGCCCTGTTGACGGAGCACTTGATGCAGCCGCCAGCAAGTACGATTCTGAGTATTTCTTTTCTCAGCTCAGGTTTTTGACCTGCTGAGTCTCCTAAGTGTACAAATACGTGTGTAAATGATGGCAGGCATCTGCATTCCTCTCCTTTACAAAAAGATGAGTAAAATGAATAGTGATTAATAACCAAACGTGCTCTGGATTGGCATTCAAAGTAGGTGCCATTGCCACTAAAACAAGATTTAGACCAAAGTTTTAGAAAGGGATACGTCAGCTGATTCTTTGAAAAACACAGGACCGTTTATTCAAGTAAGCAAGGGAGCTAGGGAGAGATGAAAATAGAAGCTACTGGGAAGGTTTTCCTTTTGGGGGATGAGTTCCAGGTTCAATTTTATTTTCAGGCCTAGATGTGGGTCAGCGCATGAAGTCCACCATGGCTGTGCTCTGTGCCTTATAATAACAAGATACTACCTGCCAGCAACACCCAGCTTTTGTAGGCAGGACCCCCCAAAGCACAAGCCTCCTTGGATCTTAGAACAACCCCATCCATAAAAAGAGGCTCAGTCAGTTAGGTGCCTCCAGGACATGCCTGGCTCTGGTGAGGTTAAAAGTTCAGGATGCTTTTTAGATCCCAGAGATTTGGATAAGTGATAGACTCAAGTTCTTGCCAGAAGATTCGGTCACGGGGTTTAAAAAACCCTCAGTGGTGGTGAGCTTCTGGAATAAACTTCCCTAATGGACAAAGCAGGCGCGGGGGCCCTTATTCCTTGGCCAACAGACCTGGAAGGAAGAAACGAGGGGTCCAGGCGGAGGAGTCCAGACAAGGAAATGCTGTTCCCCAGACAGCTCTGGGTGGAGGAAGGAAGAGAAGCACCTTAGTGGGACCAGAAAGGGGTGACGGTCAGTGAAGGGGGTTCTTGCTTGGCTTATCCTGACGTGAGAGTGAGGAGGTGGGAAAGGCCCTGTGGTGACCGCGTCCTTCACTGGGAGGGCAGCTTGGCTTGGCCTGTCCCTCCTCACGGGTTCACGCTGGAGGCCGCGGGCCCCGCCCTGCCCTCCACAGGGCCTCCCAGACGCTGGTCATTTCCAAGTTGCTTCTCCAGTGGAGGTTTCTAAGCGAGTGGCGTCCTCCGTAGTGACACCGTGGCTGATGTCCAGGGGCCCCTTTCCAGGCTGATCTGTAACACGGCTGCCGTGTCGGGTCCACTCCTCCACCCTTCACCCCCAAATCCTCTGCCTCCTTGGGTTTCCAGAATCTTCCTGTCTGCACCAAAAAACCCTCTCAGAACCAGGCGCTGGATAATCACAGTCGTGTCGAGATTCTCTGCCAGCCTCTCCCACCCGCCTCAGCATAGGTTCCTCAGCCCCTGGGAGACCACAGGCACTCAAGACCGAGCCTTTTCTGCCTCCTTCTCACCTGGGCCTGGCAGCGGTGCCAGGCTTCGAGGGGCTACAGAAGGAAGGCGTATGGGTGGGATTCTCAAACCACCCTTGAATGTGAGCCTGTAAGGAGAGCTGTGAAAGCTCCCGGTTAGTGAATGAGCCGTGTAGCACACGTGTGCGTGTATGTGTGCCCACAACATGCATGCATGAAGCAGGGGTGCAGGGCCCAGTGCCCTGGCTCCATCCTCTGCGTTTCCTCCCCAGGCTGAGTTAGGGCTCTCATGGCATGATCTAGTTACGTCTATAGTAAGCATCATCCCTTTCTCTCAACGTGATATTGATAACCTCTCCTTTTCACTAGACTGGAGGCTTTTTGAAAGCAGGAGGCTGTCTTTCATTTCCAAAGTCCCCACCCAGAGTAAGCTGGGGGGTGGCGGGGAATTGTGGGATGAATGTCTGTCTCCATTTACCTCTCTCTCTTCTCTACCTACAGCTTGCTCGGTATACCTATTCCCAGACCATTCCTCATCTGTCTAAATTCTTTCTACATGCATATTTGTATCTCCATATTTCTAAGTCTATCATCTCCTATTTCTCTCTATATTATGTCTATACATGTATCCATCTATATTTAAACCATCTCCATCTATAGCTGTATTTCTGTGTCTATGTGTATCTGTATGTATCCATATTCATCTACGTCTATGTTTACATTTATCCTCTCATACATTTTTGTAAATTCTCCCTCTACAAGTCTCGTTATAGGAACATCCCTGGAGCATGAGACCCAGGCCTGGAAATCACAAGCACACTCACTTGTTCCCATGAAGCACAGAGATGGGTCCACACGCTACCTCCTGTTCCATCCTCTCTTCCCCGACTTCTCATCCTTCCTGTGTCAGGACAATATAACTGAACCACTCGTAGCTGTGGCCTGTCCATTCTCACAGATTCACGCTGGAGGCTGTCCTTACTCTTTGCTCCCAGAACTATGTTTTCAGCTGCAGACAAGACATAGGACTGCTTTTCTAACGTATGGACTTACAGACAGCTTTTGTATTGTGTGGGCCTTCATCCACAGGCCTCACATCACCTGCATTTTATTTGAGAACATTTCTCCAGTCTAAAAACTTACCAGAACATGGACAATAGCTCTGGAAATCTGAAATGTTTCATAGCACAACTATGTAACATAATTGAAAGGTTCAGTTCCCTCGATAAAGGGAGACACCCAAGAATGGCGTCCCACACTCTGACGAGTGGGAGTAGAGGCCGTGACGAATCACTCAGGTGCTGCCTGGCCACTTTGTCTCCTAGGGCTGCTAGGACTCCAGCGAGACACACTAGCGGGAAATCATTTTAAAGTCTATAGACCGCTGGCTTCCTCCAGTTTTTATGAATCTCCTCCAAATTCTGACCCTAAGCTCCTTTTCCTCAGGTGGTACCTTTAGCACTGGGTGAGGCAAAATGTCAGAAGAGCTTACCAGCAAACGTGCAGTGAATGTAGCCCACTTCCCTTGTTCCTGAGTCCAAGGTTTGCTTGCCACATGATGGGCCAATAAATAGGGAGACAAGTTGTTGGGGCAAGGAACAGGGAGTTTATTTGGAAAGCCAGCTGACCGAGAAGATGGGGGACTCGTGTCCCAAAGAACCATCTTACCTGAGTTAGACTTAGTCCTCTTTTACACTAAAAGGGGAGGGGGTGTGGTTATTTGCTTCAAACTTCTTGGTGTCTGAATCCTTTGTTCCTGCTGCTGTCCAGGGAAGTCAGGTCACCAGTTCCTGTAAACCTCCAACAAGAAAAATGTTATTCTCTGTTCTGCAACATTTGATCTCTATATGAATGGAAAAGTGTTTATATGCAAAGGTCAGAGCCTTGAGAATGGGCTCTCTGTCTATTTCAGGCTCTAGGCAACATACTTAACTTGTAGCAAAAGCAATAGAATACAAAGGTTAAAGTAAAAGAGACGGATCCAAGACAGAGTCAGATTTGCCCTTCCCTATTACACCCTCATCTCCTGCATGGTGTCCTCTGTGATCCATGGAGGGTGGAGGTGAAGCTGGGGGTCCCAGGATGTAGGCAGAGCTTTATTGGACACTTGCAAATACTCGAGTAAGTTCCACCCATAAACTCGTCAGCTCTGTTCTGTAGAATGGAGGGTCGGTCCTGGTGGGCGGTGGGGGCGGGCAACTGGCAGAAATAGGAGCACAGGGGTGGGGAGGGGAGGCAGGGGAAGGAGGGGCTTGTGAATCAGAGACAAAAAGTGCTTTCTCTGGGGGAGAAAACTGACATAGTTTCATGTTATTTTGTCCTAAAAGAGCCAGAAACTCTGTGAAGTCTGGCCAGACCCTTTCAGCAGAGGCACATTAGCTATTGGGCTTGTTTGCTGTGGCTCCTGATCAGGACTCACTTGAGAACAGACCTGACGTGGAGGTGGAGGTCACCTCGGTCACCAGCACTCTGGCTTCGTGAGAGCAGTTGACGTTAGGAAATGTGGGCTTCTTACCTGCTTCTTGGTACCTCTTGTCCCAGGAATAATCCTTCGTTCCTTCAGATTCAAGATGCTGGACCTAAACTTGACCCAAGAGGTGAAGGGTAGACGACATGCCTCGAGGAAGCTGGCCTCAGAGGTGTGGCATGCTGGCAGGTGGACGGCCTCCTCCAGCCCTCGAAGCTCTCACACAGACAGCGGGGACCTGCAGCCTGGCCTCCAGTGGGTCCTGGAGCTCGGTGTGTGGGGGGAAACCTGGAGGCCACGTGGGTGCATGGCAGGGATCCTGGGAGCCAAATCATCAGGAAATTGAAAGAGCTTGGGAAGAAGATTCCTTTTCCATAACGCAACCGTTTTCCCACATTAGCTAAGTTGTAAGGTTCAGTCACTTAGGACTATTTATCTGGGTATAAAATAACACGGATGAAGCCCCTTTTTAAATCTTTCATGGATCATTTGGCAAAGACTTCCTATTTGATGTGTATCATCTGGACCACACAGTCTTGCTGAAAGGGACGCAGGCTGTTGCTGCTACAAACAAGAATGACAGACTCTCACTTGGGATCAACAACTGCCTGCAGGAGAGGTGGTGACCTTCCTAGCTCTTTGTGCAGTTAATCAGTGACCGGCAAAACTTGTGGTCATCATCAAGATGCTTAAGAAAGGAGACAAGGAGAAGAAAATGGAGAAACTTAAGGGAAAATCAGATTGAAGTACCAAAAGCCTCCGAGGACCTGTCCTACTGGCTGGGCTGGGGAACCACCACCTTTCCAAGTGGGGATTTTGGACAGAATGATGGGATCTCACTCCCACCTTACCCCAGTCCTGCCCGTTAGTGACTGTGCACAGCTGATGGGTCACAGATCCCTTGGGCCCAACCCAAAGAGGCCTGGTAACTTGGGAACTCTCACCACCTGGTGATTCAGGTATTGGGGCTTGGGGCGGGCATCCCCCAAATATGCCTCAGTAGCATATTGGTTACTTTGAATTAAAGTTACTTAAGGAATGCACGAGGGACACTCTGACCCTCTTCTCTGTCTCGCTGAAAGCAGGAAATAAATCTCCCATGTGAAAGGGGTCCTCCCTACCACATCTGGACACCCTTATCACCAATGATCAGGAATTTAGGCTGAGAAGCCTTGTATGAACAAACCTTGTTACTTCTTTAATTGACGGCCCTAGCCCACACTGTTTAGATTCTTCACAAATTGAGTACCCAAAGCCTAAGTTTCATTGTCCTGTCAATTCCTCACAATTTTATTATTTCTTTTTTTAAAAATTTTTATTGGAGTATAGTTGATTTAAACTGCTGTGTTAGTTTCAGGTGTACAGCAAAGTGAATCAGTTATATGTATATCCACTCCTTCTTAGATTCTTTTCCCATATAGGCCATTATAGAGTACTGAGTAGAGTTCCCTGTGCTATATAGTAGGTCCTTGTTAGTTATCTTTTTTATATGTAGTAGTGTGTATATGTCAATCCCAATCTCCCAATTTATCCCACCACCCCCCCTCCCTCCCTGGTAATCATAAGTTTGTTTTCTACATTGGTGACTCTATTTCTGTTTTGTAAATAAGTTCATTTGTACCTTTTTTTAGATTTCACATATAAGCAACATTATATGATATCTGTCTTTCTCTGCCTGACTTACTTCACTTGGTATGACAATCTCTATACCCATCCATGTTGCTGCAAATCCTGCTTTGGCCACTTCTTAGGCCCTATTTCTATGAGACCTCTGTGCTTTTCTCAAACTTATTCATAATGGGAACAGCATCGAAGACAAACTCCTGCATGAAAGAGAACTGAGCTCAACTGTTAGTCTGCCACCTACAAGCCGTGTGCCACTGGGTGAGTTTCTTCATCTTTGTCTCAGTTTGCCTCATCTGTAAAATGGGGATCATAGTACTACATTACCTCTATTCTAAGACAACTTTAAATCAATGGTATATTTTTAAACTGACATACCTACGTAATGTATTTATTTTTGCCAGAAGATATTATCAGTCACAAGACAGATTCCAATTTCAGAAACATTAAATTGTGACAAAATGCCCACCTAAGAAATAGAGGAAACTGTGTAGCATCTGCCTCAACTGAAATGAGCCACTGGCTATCAAGCGACTCACACCCAGCTTGGCATATAACTGGGGTGAGTGAGGGCTGCTCGCATTACTGTTATTCTTGGAACAACTGTGGACTATGGACATTGCCATCAGCTGGTCTGCATCTGAGTGAGGAATTCACACAGTGAGCAATGAAGCTATGGGGAAGCCTAAATGATACTATTTCAGAGGCACCCCAAAACATCATCAGAGCCAGAGCTAAGCTTTTAGAAGGAACTTGTTGCATTTTTCATTCATTTTTATTCACAGATTAATTTCCTACCTACTGAATTGATCCAGTAGCCAGTCAACGATCACAACTGTTCATACATATTTTCTCCCATGTATGACAATCGGCCATGAGGTGATGTTCATGGAAGCTGGCCAAGTGTACCCTCCTCCCCTACCCCAGTCATTGGCTTCAGTAAGAAGGGGTCTGCTCCTCAGAAACTTCTGGGACCAGGTCATCACTAAAAGAGGATTTCCCCGTCCCATGGTCCAGGTTCTCTGCTGGCAAGACCGCAGATGCCGAAGGCTCGGAGGCGAACCATGGCTGCCAGATGGCATCCACACATCTCTTCTTCATGTGTGGAGGCCAAGTGGGCCTCCTAACAGATCCAAAAATCCATGTTTCTGGAGCTGGAGGCAGGGAAGGGGCTCTGAGATGGCAGACCATTTACACCGCACACCCGGGGCACACCAAGCACACTTCCTAAATCACGCCTCCTTCCAAAACGCATGTGGAGGCTCTTCCCAGAAATACCACCTTGCTGGGGCCATCACTCTGCCCTCGTAGCTTGACAAACAGCGGTGAGTGTTTTACACACACCGCTGGGACTTGCACGCACAAGGCATCTGGCTGGGTTGAAATCGCGTGGGGGTAAAGAGGCCTATTAAAACTGGGTCATCACGGACTTTCAGTTTTTAGAAAACACCCATTTCTGATCATGATGAGAACGAGGATGACGATGATGGTGGTTGTGTCCCTTAGACAGCTCTGTTTCCCCTACAGTTCAGATCTAAAATAATCTGTTTCCAGATACTGCAGTGGAACCCCAAAAAATAATAAAGGTATTTTCTGAAAAACTCCTTAGTCTGTGGCATAAACCTGGAGCACTGACATGTATAGCTTGAGGCTTATTTTTAGATCCTCTAGAGAATGAATGTGTGTGAGAGAGAGTCGGAGAGAAAGAGCAGAGAGAGAACGGTTTAAATCATAATAACTTCATAAAACAGAGTTTTCTTGTAATATTCTTTGGTAATGTTGAGCTGAAAATAGATTTACAATCAAAATGGGCTTAATCTGATATTAAAGAATTCTCTTAAAATCCCCCAAACAATTGAGATTTTTTTTCCCCTTTGGTTTGTTTTGCGTTAGCTCCTCCAAGAGGCTGTGGATATAAAGAAATATATTGACGTTAATGAAAATGAGTCTTATGTTTCTTAGTGGAGACAGTTTCAGCTCCAGAAGATCTGCTACAAATAACCCTCATGTTTAACTGAGAGGGTGCCTACCTCACCAAGGGACAGGTTACTCCCAAAGGGACAGGACACGCATGATATGGGGCCTTTCTGACAATAACAGACCAGGGAGTAGATATTCCCAAGGTTAACAGATATTTCTGAGTCCACACCCAGAACATTTGAAAGGATTAAAAATCTAGGTCAGGGGCTTCGCTGGTGGCACAGTGGTTGAGAGTCCGCCTGCCGATGCAGGGGACACGGGTTTGTGCCCCGTCTGGGAAGATCCCACATGCCGCGGAGTGGCTGGGCCCGTGAGCCATGGCCGCTGAGCTTGCGTGTCCAGAACCTGTGCTCCGCAATGGGAGAGGCCACGGCGGTGAGAGGCCTGCGTACCGCAAAAAAAAAAAAAAAAAATCTAGTTCATCCCTGAGAATGTGGCACCTGGGCACTAGGGTTCTGGTCTAATCCTTTGATGACTCAGATCAGAAACTGGGAAATGGGTAAATTTTAGGAAAAAGCTCCACCAGAACTAGTGCCCTTTCTCTTCAGGAAGGCAGCCTTGGCATCAAAAGTGCATCATTTTTGCTTGGCTTTTTGTCCTCATGGAGGTCTTTTCACATCCGGGGAGCAAATCTATTTCACTGCACATCTATTACCTTGGTTGATGAGGTCTAATAAAAATCCTTAATTAAAAATAATCGTATTAATGATAATGTCATAATCAGGAGCCATAATTACTGGTTTTGCATATAAAATCATTTGATTTTGAAACACATCATCACCCAGCTCCAGCTGGCTTCTTACTGACCAAACTCATCACATAGCAGAGAATATTTTGAAGTAAAACCACGATGCTGTAGACAGTTTCCTTTATGACTCACAGCATGTCAGGAGCTCCTGGTTTTGGCGGAATCACAGCAGATTGTGTCTCCAGATCTGCACGTGGCGTCAGCGTCCCAGCCACACGGACTCCACTGAACCCAACTCTTGGCAATTTGGTCCGGTTAACGGTTAAGTTAACGGTTAAGTCCGTTTCCGGTTAAGCTCTACCCTGGTTCACACCGGCCATAGTACATTTCCCATTGCCTCCTGTGTGTCTTCACGATCAGATGATGCTTTGGGACACAGACAATGAATCGCTGTAATTGCTCTAATATGGCCATCACCATGTGGCCAGATGGCTTAAACTTTTCCGAGGTGTTCCACACTCCCATTGCTACCAACCATGCTTTCCTTTGGTGAGTGGAAGGAAAATTTCCTCAGAGCAGGAGGTGCAAACAGAGACCCAACCAGGACTGTTGGTGGCCCCAGTGGTCCACATGGGGTCTTCAGGGACCACTCGAAGATGAAGTTTCTCCTGTACGCTCACATGGCGATTTCTTAAGGATGTGCTCAGCCCTGAGGCTTTGCAGTCACATGTGCGATGCCTGCTCCAGTGGCTTTAAAGGTAAATCATGACTTCAGAGGAGTGTCACAAGTGATTGATGGCTCTGAAAAGTGAAAGGCAACGAAGAAATGAATGATAAGCTGAGTAAACCAGCAGAATGTTGAATTCTTTTTTTTTTTTTAACTCTAATGACTTCATGTAAATCTGTCTTGGCTATAGAGGTTTATGAATAAACTCAGGGCCAAATTCTTAGTCATTCAAAGGTTCTGAGATTTCAAACTGCATATAGCCTGCTGTCGTGGAAGGATTCTTAAAGGATTACTGCTTTAGAGTTGCTTGACTTTTGGCACCTGCCCCAGCCCTTTATTATATTTGGCAGGTGACACTGGAGAACAGTTTGCTTTGAGTGGCTCTGGGAGCCGCATTCTGTCCCGGAGGACCTGGGGGTGGAGTGCAGGAAAGAAAACCTAGTTGCTGATAACATCTTGAGTCTCACTTTTTGGATCTTGGCAAAGCACCTCAGATTACAAGTATATCTGTAATGGGTTGAATTGTATCCCACCTCCCCTGCAAAAAAGATATATATCTACCCAGAATCTGTGAATGTGACCTTTTTTGAATGAAGGGTCTTTGCAGATGTAATTAGGACTCTTGAAATGAGATCTTACTTGATTGAGGGTGAGTCCTAAACCCAAGAACAAGAGTCCTTCTAAGAAGGACAGAGACTTATAGCGGGAAGTTCTCATGAAGATGGAAGACGAGGCAGGCCTAGGAGTGACTTATTTAAAGATCAGTGAACACCAAGGACCCCTGGGAACCGCCGGGACCTGGGAGAGAGGCGGGGACAGAGTCTCCCTCAGAGCCTCCGGAAGGAGTTCACTCTGCTGAGACCCTGATTTTGTACTTCTGGCCTCTAGAACCACAGGAGAATACAGAGAGAACTGCTGTTCTGTGCCATCCTCTCTGTCTAGGGTCATTTCTTGCGGCAGCCCCAAGAAACAAATACACTCCCTCTGATTGGTGTTCTGGCCACCTCCACCTCTATGAGAATTTTAAGTGAATGTAATATTTCCTTCCCCAGGTTTTTGTATTTGTGTCACATGTCTGAAACCCAGGCTCGTTTCAGCAGGTAGATTTTTGTTGGTTAAAGGATGCCTCTGTGTTCTGTAGCCCTGTTTACAACACACCAGACCTCAAGGGCTCCCTAGTAGGGCTTCTGCCTTAGGTCAGATTCCCTGAAGCAGAGCCTGAGGCAGAGATTTAGATGCTTGTGGCTAATTATGGGAATGAGCTTCTGGAAACACCTTAACAAGAGTACTGTGAGCAAGATAAGAAAGGGGAAGGAGGTGAGAAAGGAGATGGTGTCAGCTAAAGCCTGGCCTGCCCTGATCCAGGGGTGGGAGGTGGGAGGGAGCTATGGAGCATACGTCACACCCCTATGACCAGACAGCTGGTTTTGGTACCCCCATATCAGTCAGGAATGGTTCTGGCTGAGGAGGGAGGAGGGTGCACAGCTCCAGGGTGCTGGGGATTGAGGCAGTGGTGAGCTGTGAGCTGGGGGATAGGCACTGGGGTTTGCATTAATAGCACCTGCTACAGGGGGGACCCACAGATGACGGATTTCTTGGCAGACACCCCTCTGCCCTCTGTGCCCCTGACCCATCTCAGAACTGCCACCCTATACATAATTTTAAACCAACTAAGACCCAGCTATTCCAGGACCACTGGGTGATGCAGTGTCCCAAGACAAATAACTCCTCAATCCGCCTAAACATGGGTATTTGACGTTCCCGTCTTGGAGAGGTGACAGGCAACATCCACATTCTCATTTTTGTTATTTATCAACATTTCAAAATGAAACTTCAAGGGAATGGTGTGTTTTAGTTTCATCTGTTCACTCATCCATTCCACACCCACTGAGTCCTGGGCGTGGGGTTGGAAGCTGAGGATGCAACAGGTCATAGTGTACGCTTATTTTGCTAAAGAGCACAGAGACCGGGGCCAGGGGCAGACCATGACCACGTCATAGGGCCAGGTTGATGGATGGCACCCTAGGGAAGTGGATAGGTGACTAGGAGCGGGCGCTTTAGGAGCCTCTAACTCTGGCAGACCAGAGGAGCAGGAAGATAAGCATTTGCCGGCGGGGGAGGCATTCGCCAAGAGGAACAGAGAGTGGTGTGGGCAAAGCCTCGGAGAGTCCAGAAACTGTTCACTTTCCCACATGCAGTGACAAGTCTGGGGGGGTAAGGATGGTGCACTAGGGTGGTGGTGCCAGGCGGGAAACAAGGTGGGTCCTTGCCAAACAGTTTGGTGATGACATTTAGGTCAACAGATGCAAACTTCCTATTGAAGCTTGGAAATTATGGCAACAACAAGACGAGAGTGTGATGTTTCTGTGAAGTTTTAAGGCAGCGTAGCTCGAGGTCGGATCTCAGATACTAGAACTGAACCACCTGCCTGGCTCTGACCTTGGGCAAGTTGCTTGAAGTGTCTCTGCCTCAATTTTGTCATCTGTAAAATGGGAGTCCTAAGGCGGTTGTGAAGATCAAAGGAAGATAGTGAAACGCTCAGGTCAGTGCCTGACCCGTGGTGTGTGCTTGGCATGTTTCAGCTGCAAAGAGCCTAGACTGGTGCCTGACCTCTTGCAAGAGCTCCATAAATATTTGCTGAATAAAATCTTGTGTCATGTTGTGCAACTTCACACACATTTTATATTTAAAGACATAATGTCTTTATGTTTTATTTTTATTTTTTTATTTTTTAAAAAATAAAAAGAGCTTTATTTTTATTGTGATTATAAAAATGTTACACAGTCATTATAAAAAACTCAAACCATATAAAAAAGTGCGAGAAAAAAGTAAAATCCTAGCACTGAAAGAAAACCACTAATAACATTTTGGTAAACCTCTTTCCAAACATTTTTGTATGCACATAAATACATAGAGACATAAAAATATATAATTTTACATAAGTGGTATTATACCATCCTGTTGTTCTGCCACTTGAGACAATAAATGCAGATTTTCATAAGATGATTTTTCTCCAAAGGTAGACTTTTCAGATAGTTGCTCCAAGAGGATGTGTCTTATTGTTGTTGAGGTTCCGTGGCCTCCCTGGGGTCCCTGTGTGTCCGTGGGATGTGATCTGCTTCTCTGTGCCTGATGCACCCACTGAAAAAGGTCACCCATGGGAGGAGCTGTGTCCAGGGAAAGGATGGGATTCTGCAGGTCCAGCCTCAGTCTACCATGGCGCATTTTGCACGTTGAAAGATCTTCAAGGTCGGGACCCTTTTTATGCCAGTGATGTGGGGCGGGCCAGGCCAGGATAGCAGATTTACATGTTGCTGCCCAAACCTCATTCTAATGAAGTAGAAGTGCTTGTACTTCCAGAGTGAAGGCATGAAAAATTAGAAGGTCCAGGTCGTAAATCTCTTTGCTCTCAGTGGTAGAACTTCTGATACCCAGCTAGTGTGAGTAGGATGCGTTGTCAGTATACTTTTTTCTCTCTCTATAGTTATAGCCATTTCTCTAAAAATATAGCCTCGTTGTGTGTCTTGTGGTCTATTATTATGGGATCGGGTAGTAAAAGAGCCGTCATTATAAATGTGTGTAATGGAACAAAGGAGGTTGCCATGGGAACCTAGACTCTAAATTTCCAGAAATTTCTGAGTTTGATTCATGAACTTAATGTTTCAGGGACCTAGCTGTTATACTAAAGACAGAAAAAATGCCATTTTAAGTAGCACCTTTCTATCTAAAACTCCCCCAAATGCTTTCTAAAACATTCTAAGATATTTTGATGGCATATGATAGAGCATTTATTTGACACATGGATAAGCAAAAACAAGGACTCCAACTTTCCAGCAGTGACACTGTAATGCTATAGAGCACATACAAGTAAACTATGGGGGTTTTAGCAAAGTTCAAGTTCTGTTCAAGTTGCTTCCTGGGTGAGAAGTACTCTGTGTGTCCTTCTGCAGACCTGGAAGACACACAGCTATTGAATGATCCTTAGTGCTGCCTTCACAGCAGAACTAAACCTCCAATGAGAGACTCCCAATCCAAACCCAACATGTTTTCATGATATGCTTTTGGAAGAAGGATAGCAAATTAGAAAGGGGAAGAAGGGAAGAAAAGTGAAAGGGAATTGAGTGAACACTTTGTTCCTAAATCGCTTCCATGTGGCTTTGGAGATCCAGGAAAGAACTTCAAGGAAGATGGGCTCTCATCCCCAGAGATGAGCCATGACTCTTCTTTCTTGCTCCAGGAAATGGCTTAAACTTCCAAATGGACAGCCTTTCAGATGTTGATCCAAGGATTCTAAGGTTCAAGCATGAAGGTTCCAGAATGCCTATGGTTGTTCCAGCAAATTCCAAGATTGCATGTTTCCCAAGCTGTCCTCAGACTGTGATGTCCAGCTATCAGTGAGGCTTGGATGATGGTCTGGGCAAGGGGCTGACTCACTGACCCACAGCAAGAAGGTCCTTCAGTGACAGCCTGGCTTCTTCCCCCCAGTTTGGTTGGGAGTCACATACAAACTGCTTCTGGGAATCAGTGGGACCAGAATGCCCTGCTCAGGGTGTTCATAATTCATCTGCTTCAGAGACTCCTGCACCAGAGCCCACAGCATCCAGAGAGGGATTCCAGAGCAAAGAATCCAGAAGAATCAGGAGCCAGAAGCAAACATTTCATGAGACACATGGATAGTTGACTGACTCCCGAGTCACCCTTGGAGTGACATTAGAATCCCCTGCAGTCTGCCTGGGGACACAGCCAAGTGCCCTGCTATGATGCAGGCATGCATGGGGCCTCACACATGAGCAATACCCAAGGAGCAGCTAAAAAGGTGATGGGTTGAAATGCAACTGTTGGATATTTTGAGGGCAGGTGGATGAATGGTCAGGCAGGGGAAGGGTGGGCGGCTAAGCATTGAAGAGGAAGGTTTCAGAGGGCCTCCCTGCGAGGAATAGCTGGAGACTCAGCCACACGCACAGGACTTGTTGTATTCGATTTGGAGGAGCTGAGAACCCCTGTCTTCTCAGTTAGTTTGTGTTGAATGTCTGGATAAATGAATGAGAGCTACCGTTAAAGCATAAGGAATTTAGAAATTGAAAAGGTAAATGTAAGCACAACGTGTTACTTCAGCAAAGCTCCAAAGTGCTCACCATATGCTCGGGAACAATTCTGCTCAGTTCAACCAAAAAGCATTGGTCAGGTGTTATGAGCAAGGGCATGGGCTGCCCGCTGGGGTGTCCATGAATCTCAGTCTCTGCCTTCCAGCAGCCCCTGATGGGGAGCTTAGTTAAATGGACGTGACTTTGGGTTGAGGACTGAAGTGATGATACAGGCCATTGTGCTCCTGAGTTGACGGTTAAAGACGCCCATGTGCGAAAAGCCCCCAAAGCGTGGAAAGACTGAGTGGGATTCAGCACATCTTCCTAAAAGCCTGGCACAGAGAGCGGGTCTCACTCTTCATTGCAATCGGAATTGGGGCAGAGGGGGATCCTAAACACAGGCATATTACAGGCTTAGCCAAATTTCCCTGAAACTGCCCAAGCCAGATGGCAAACAGCAGTTAGAAGTAGTGGAGGGAGGACATCCTAAAGTCTTAAGGTGTTGCTTTTTCTAAAATTAAGCTTCAACATCTAAGGGGACATCCTTGCCGATGAAGAGACCCAGAAGCTCTAGGTAGCTTGAGATCCACTCACATAGTCAGTGCTGAGCCTGAACCAGAACCCACCCCACCTCCCCAGCTCCCCTGATTCTCAGTTGAACATTCTTTATATTGCTCTCATGTGTGGAACCTTGTTCAGTGTTTGTCCTTAAAAGGACACCATGGAAAATAACTTGAATTAGGGCCATGCTCTCTTTCCGGTGGTCTGTGTCACTTAGAAAAGGCAAAATTGTCTGGTCTCTCTGGGTCTTAGTCTCCAGGGTGAAGGGAGTGCTCATGCTAGGACCATTGCCGTAGGCTCTAGGTGTGAGTAGACATCTCACTAAGGCATAAAGAAGAAAAACATCTGTGCCCCATGTGCTAGTTCAGCCAAGTACCCCTTGGCGAGCCCCTTGACAGAGTCACATGTACTCCACTTTATCCCTTCCCTGTTGTGTTGCCCTGAAATGACTTTTCAGTGATTGGACCAGGGGTCCCATGGTTGTCCCCACTTGTTAATGCAATCTTCCCACCCTCTACATCTTGCCCACCAACGGGTCCCCATCTCTGCCAGACACTTGCAGCAGAAGAGCTCCTGGGATCCTGAAGAGGCTGTTAGAACTTTCCTCTGGAGACTCCAGACCCACCTCCATGAGCTCCTTACCCACGATCTCTTCTTTTGTCCTCTCTTCTTTTGACAGTACAGAACAAACTCAGACCTTCTTCAGTGAGACAGACATTCACATTCTTGATGTCCTCCCCTGGATGAACCCCGACTCTTTTCTTCACCAGGAGAGAGGTCGTGGGTCCCTTTAGCCTTTGGGGCTGAGCATCCACCCTCTCTCATCCGGGACCCTTCAGACAGACGAAGGAGTTTGCCAGAGTATTTTTCAGTGTTGCTCAGAATTGGATGTAGGAGTAGTAGGACTGTGGAGACGGACGTCAAAAGTGGGCATCCTTTTCATTTCGGTGACCTCCTGTAGGATCCAAGATAGCCAGCACTGTGTGGGCGCATGCGTGCAAGTGTGTGGGTGAGGCCTGCCTGGCAGGCGTGGATGCATCAGGCAGAACCCTGCGACGATTTCCCGTACTTTCTGACTCCCTGTGATGAGTGAGAGAGACGGGAAGGCAAAGACGGCTGATACAAGGGTGATTTCCTCAGGACTCCGGGACTGAATTAATTGTGTACACCTTGAGGAAAGTATGGAGAAAACAGTAGGAAAGCTCCCTTTAAAGTCGTCTTATTAAGGGAGAAGCATCCTGGCCTCTCTCTCGCAGGGAACTTCCGATCGGCCTTATCAAACACAAGGTGCTTGCTCGATGCAACAGGTTCCTTCCTCCAAAGCTGTGTTCTCACATCCTCACACCCCCTGTAGGCTTTGAAATCAGTGTTCAAAGTGGACTTTCTGCATTCATGAAAACCCACAGGTCTGTAATTCATCCCTAATGGAAGTCAAACATGACGCTGGTGAGATAAAACACGGTGACCTCCCCCTCTGTTCACAGTAGGTGTCAGTGGATAATAAATATTTTATTTTACTACAAAAACAAATAACCAAACATACCCCCTGTGTTTTTTCGGAACTTGACAGTAGCTTTTGTGTGTTTACTCTATTTCAAAGCCGAGTAAGGAAACCAGAGTGTCACGTCGGTAACTGGGTGCACTCGTTCAAAAGGAAACCAAAGCTGCTTTCATTCTCCACAAACCGCGTATTACAGGGATGCCAGCCAGTGCCCCTGTGTGGAGGGACTTGGCCCTCTTCGTCCAAGCCCTGGTTTGGGGTGCAAAGAGTAGCCACCACAAAAACAGGCAAAGGACAATGATGTTTGGAATTCATTATCTCTTGACCTAAGTGGTTACGATCAACTTTCCATAACCAGCGTTCACCAAGAAAACACCAACTCATTGACTGACTTGGTGCCGCGTGGACCTCACCTTCCTGTGCCCAGGATGCAAGGTCTGAGCTCTTTGGCATCCTCTAGAGCAGAGAAAACTGAGTCAAATTCTCAGGTTACCCGTCTCCAGGAGGATTAAAGGCCAACTTGGATGAAAATCACCCTGTTTCATGGTCTCCATCATGCTGTAAAAATTGTATAACTGTAATATTTTAATAGCTTCAAGAAAGTACTACTGATAAGTTATAAGCTTTAAATCAAATAAGTGGTCAGATGAATAAAGTGGGCAATACCAGACATTTGTCTGTTTATGCTGCTGCCTTTGTGACTATTTGTGATTTGCCTGATTGTGAATGGTCTGATTTGGTGACTATGCTGACCGTTCTTCTGGAATACTATTTGACCTTCTGCTTCTCTGGTCATGTTGCTATGGCTTAAGGACTGAGGGAAGATTTTCATGTGACTAAGTCTCTACTGCATTTGTACAAACTAGTGGCCACATAGAATACTGCCCCTGGAACTCAATGTGGCAGCGACCAGAGTAGGCCAGGTCTGGGTGAAAAGAGTTGGCAGTAGCAACATGATATTTAGATTTCATTATAGTCTGCCAGTTCCACCATTTCTTCTGGCTTTCAGAGTCTATGGATCTGTGTGAATTCTCAGAGCAGTACAGAAGAATGGCCCAACAAATGGCCATCAGGGCACACCCTCGAAACATCTGCTCTACCTCTGCAATGATTAACTGTTCATGTCAACCTGGAGGGTGTTTTGGATGAGATTAACATGTAATTCAGAGAACTTTGTGTAAAGCAGATTGCCCTCCCTTGCGTGATGGGCCACATCCAATCAGTTGAAGGCCTGAGTAGAACAAAAAGACTGACCTTCCTGAGCAAGAGGGAATTCTCCAGCAATCTGCCTTCAGACTGGAGCTGCACCATTGGCTGCACCATTGGCTGGGCCTCCAGCCTCTTGGCTCACACTGCAAATTTGGTCTTGCCAGCCTTTACAATTGTGTAAGCCAGTCCCTTGTAATAAATCTCTTTCTTTTTATATATGCATCTTATTGGTTCTTTTTCTCTGGAGAACACTGACTAATATGATCTCCTAGCCAAACCCAGTCAGAATTAGATGCTATCTAATAACAAAAACATAGTAATGTGGTTGCTGGCTTGTCGTTTCCCACTTTGCTTTCTGTCTTCAAGTGGCTGACACTATTTTGGGGAGATGGGGTAGAAAAAATAGCATTGGCTATAGCTCACGCTTGGGGTCCTCCCCCCATCCTCTCACTCTTGTCCTCAGCCCGGGATTATTGCTGTGGGCTCTGCTGCATGAGGTCAGCCAACTGGGGATCCTCACAATATCCCTCATGGATTCCAGCCCTCCCACCACACCCCTGTAATTAGATCCTTTGTAAATAAGCTCTCCTTGAATTATTCTTATTTGTGTGTGTCATCTGTTTTCTGCTGGAATTGATGATATCCAGCTAGGATTTTTTTTAATATGTATGGGTTTTTTGGACTGGAGAATGGCTTAGGATTGAGGCATTAATCATTGAAGGTCTAAGTCCACTTCTGAGGGAATTGGCCATGGCTTGTAGTAAGCTGGCTTGTCTTCAGCAGAAAGATGGAACTAATTCCACTTATACTTGGTCTTATGAGGGGTCCTCTGGCAAAGCATTATGAGGTGATACCCTGGCTTTGCTCTCCAGTCTTCAGGAACAAGTCATTGCCCTGCTGTCCTCAGTCAGCCCTTGGCTCTGCAGAGTCCCAGCACTAGGAGTCTGCGGCCAGTGTCTTCCATCTTCCACCACGCCCTTAAATGCATGCACGGCAGCAAAGCACTTTCTAGAGGCTCAAGTTTGGTAGCCAAGGGAAACAAGGGAAAGGATGTTTGAGGCATAACTGAAGATATTCATGACCTAAATCAAAGCAGAGTTTGGATTTTTAGCAGGAAAAGTCTCAGAGACAGACCTATGCCAAGGTCATTGCCAAAGAATGACAAAGGAGAGGAGGTCCAAATGTCACCACCTCCAGGAAGCCTCCCTGGGTCTCTTCGACAGGTCCATGGAAGATAATGTCCAGGATGGCCTCGTGGAGCTGGCAGGCAGGTAAGCCTCAGGAGTTACGTCACTCCTCACCTTAACCTGGGCAGTGTGGTTTTGGCCACTTGGTCTGAGAAATGTGGTCCTATCACATTGTCCCCATTCTCTGCAGTTGTCAGCCTTCCTGTGGCTGCCCTAACAAATTATCAAAAACTGGATGACTTCAAACAACAGAAATTCATTTTCTCAAATTTCTGGGAGTAAGAAGTTCAAAATCACTATCACTGGGCCAGAACCAAGGTGTCCGCAAGCACCCCCCCCCCAATCCTCTGTAGGCTTCAGAGGACAATCTGTTCCTTGTCCTGTTTAGCTTCTGGTGGCTGCTGGCATCACTTGGCTTGGAGCAGCATCACTCCCATCGCTGCCTCTGGGATCACAGGGCTTTCACTCTTCCATCTGTGTAAAATCTCCCTCCGCCTCTTTCTAATCAAGACCCTTGTGACCACATTTAGAGATCACCCAGACAATCCATGATCATGTCCCCATCTCAGGATCCTCAACTTAATCACATCTCTAAAGTCTTTGCCATAGAAGGTGACATTTACAAGTTCCAGATATTAGGACATGATATTTTGGGGAGACATTATTCTGTCTACCACAGTGTGTGATTGTGTTTGTGAGTGTGTATACATACATACACACACACATATACATATATTTAACTATTTGAAATACCATATATAAATATCATCAGCGTATACACTTAACTTTACATAGATGTTTACACATATAAACATAATTTATTATTTTTTTTTTTTTGCGGTACGTGGACCTCTCACTGTTGTGGCCTCTCCCGCTGTGGAGGACAGGCTCCGGACACGCAGGCCCAGCGGCCATGGCTCACGGGCCTAGCCGCTCAGCGGCATGTGGGATCCTCCCAGACCAGGGCACGAACCCATGTCCCCTGCATCGGCAGGCGGACTCTCAACCACTGCGCCACCAGGGAAGCCCTAAACATTATATTTTAATGTGTGAATATTGTATATTTAAACTAGGCTTCTCCAACTGAAACTTCAGCCCTTTTGCTATAGGGATTGAGTTTGCTGGTCCCTGTACCTCCAACACCTGGGGCAGAGCTAGGCGCATCACAAGGGCTCTACGTGAACTTGCCATGCACACCACTGACTTCAATATGGGATTGGCTTTGCAGGGGCAGCAGCGGTAAGTAGACTCTGTGGAGCTTCTCCCAGAGGCCTGGGAAAATGTCTCTGCCTGGGGCTGCCTGGAGGCGTGATGGACTGAGGGCTCTGAACAGACCTAGGTGTCCTGCGGTCCACTGCCTGGCAGCTGGCTGGATGATGGCATCTGGAGGGGACCCTTTGCAGAGAGACCTCTGTCAAGCCAGTTCTCCCTTGCTTCAGCTGGGCTCTGATGTGGAGAAGAACAGTCTGCTTGACTGTTCTCTGGGCCACACAGAAAAGTATCAGATGGCACACGCCAGACCCTGGTGTGTACCCAGACACCCATTCCTTGCATGGATTTTTCTGAGTTGAACTATGCCACCTTGATTGTCCTAAGTTCCCCACACACACTGCCCTACACGGCCAGTCTGTTGGTTCTATGTGTTTAACTAAGACCCTAAATAGTCCTTTAATACAGTTTGGGGAACTTTTTTTATGTGTTCCAGTGGTTTATATCATCATTCTTACTGTACTAAAATTTACATGCTCTTTTTTTAAAAAAAATAATATTGTCGTTTAAATTTTTGTAAGCTCCAGGGTTATTTTATGACCCATAAACTGACATAATATATTAAAATCTTGGAAGAATTTAATATCAGCACAGATTATCCTAAAAAAGAAAAGCCCACACCTATATTATAGGGAGAGAGGGGTATTAAGTATGTTAAAAGGTTTAATAGCTGTTAGAAAATTGTACTGCTGCTGTCAATAACTCCATAATATATTGGGCTAGTTAATAGGTCAATGGAACATATTTATATCTTGCTATAAACTGTTTACCCAAGAACGAACTAATTTCTAATGATAATGAAACACAGAGTCAATAAATATTAATTTTAGCATTTCTAATTTAAATACAATTTTTTACATCTGCCATAAATGTTGGGCTGGCAGCATTAAGATGTGTATTATTGGTTTTGTGTACCAAGGGCAAATGTGTTAAAAAGTAGCTGCAATATTTGGCCTGTAACACAATGTTTGACACAGCCTTCAAGGTGTGTGATTCTTTGTTATTAAACTCATAATATTACTAAGGATGTCATCTAAAATATTTGTTCCATCACTATCCATTTTAATATATCTTTGAAAATAAACATCTTTTAAATGCATCTTTTATTCCTGTCCTGCCTACGCAGACATAGACAATGGACTTGAGGACACAGTGGTGGCGGGGAAAGGGGAAGCTGGGACGAAGTGAGAGAGTGGCATGGACATATATACACTACCACTTGGTAGTGTGTATACAGGTACACTGTATGCAGGTATAAAATAGATAGCTAGTGGGAAGCATCTGCATAGCACAGGGAGATCAGCTCGGTGCTTTGTGACCACCTAGAGGGGTGGGATAGGGAGGGTGGGAGGGAGGTGCAGAGGAAGGGGATATGGGGATGTATGTATATGTATAGCAGATTCACTTTGTTATAAAGCAGAAACTAACACACCATTGTAAAGCAATTATACTCCAATAAAGATGCAAATAAATAAATAAATAAATGCATCTTTTAAAAATATACCTTTTTAAATCATGGAAAATTTTTACATTTAATACATTTTGAATTCATAGATCACTTCTTTTCTTGATTCTAAAGCTTTTCATTTAATTAATTCAGTTTTGCAACCCAACTGCACGAACCCAGCGGATGTGAATCTACCTTTCTGCGAAGGGCATGTTATAAATTGATTGTGTTTCCAATAGATTTGAGAGGTTAAGGGATGAATTGTCCATGATGAGTCCTTTTGGAAACAATAACATTTGGAAAGTAGATGTTTATAAGTTTTTTTTCATCCCATGGGGTCTCCTGAAGAAGGATGCACATGCACATAAAAACATACAGAGGGGACCTGACCATGGCTCTTTATTCATGGCAGGGAAGATGTTATGGTGGATAAGTGTTTATGGACCTCCCTCTGCCTGGCACGTTACTGGGCACAGCAGCCATCCATCTGTTCATCCATCCTTCCATCTGTTTGTTCCCGTCATTGGCGTTGCCTCAGTCACCACTCCACTCAAGGCCCCCTGGCTGAGTTTCACCTCTTCTTATTGATTCTCCTAATGCTGTTTGCTGGTAGAAACTGAATTGTGCCCCCACTTAGTCCCCAAAAGCCACAGGTTGAAACCCTAAACCCCAGTATCTCAGAATGTGACTGTACAATGAATGAGCCTTTAAAGAAATAACTTAGGTAAAATGAGACCATAGGAAGCTCTAATCCAAGATGACTAGTGTTATTGTAAGAAGAGGAAGAGACACCAGGGATGCAGATGCAGAGGGAAGACCACGCGAGAACACAGGGAGAAGGCGGCCACCTACACGCCAAGGAGAGAGAACTCAGGAGAAGCCAGCTCTGCCGACACCTTGATCTTGGACTTCCAGCCCCCAGAACTGTGAGAAAGTAAATTTCTGTTGTTAAAGCCACCCAGTGTGTGATACTTTGTAATGGCAGCTCTAGCAGGTGGATACACTTGCTAAATTATGAATCCTGTTTTTTATTTTAAGAATATATCACTCTAGTTTTGAGAAAAGTATAAGTCAAAAATACTTCCATAGGTAGCCAGCTATTCTCAGCCTTGGAACTATTGGCATTTGGGACCGGATAATTTCTGTGTGGCAGGGGCCGTCCTGTGACATATGCAGGAAGTTCAGCAGCATCCCTGGCCTCTGCCCACTAGATGCCACTAACATCACCTGACTCAGAACAAACTTGTCCCCAAACATTGCCCAATGTCCCCCAGGGTGGGGATGGGGGACAAAGTTGTCCCTGGTTGAGAATTGCTGAGGTGCACCTTCGTTGAAGACACAGACCCCAAGCGTGTGCACGTGTGTGCCACAGGTGTGTGTGTCCACATCCACGAGGATGCAGCACTGTGTGCACACATCATGTAAAGAAAGACAGAGAATAAACAGGGCCTCAGAAATCACCCGGGTTTGGCCCCTACTCTTCAGCTGAGATCACAGACCCAGAAAGAAGGGCTTTGCCCAGGGCCATGGGGCTCTGGTGGCAGTGCCGGCACCGGAACAGGACTTTTCCCTTCTCCCCCTGCAGAGCAGAGTCCCCTCCCCCTGGTTTCCATGGGAGGACAGGACAGTGGCTAAGGCAGGTTTGCGACCATCAGGGAAGCTGGCGGCAATCCTGCCACTGATCCGTATTGGGAGGCTCGTCCTGTTTCCCGGCACCTCTGTGCAGTGAAGTTTATGAGTTCAGGTGCACTGCGCTCTTCCGGCTACCTCCAGCTCCGACACACATCACTGTACACAGCCCTGGAGAAAGCAAAGGAGATCAACTGGCCATCCACGGGGGAGCAGGTGTGGAGGCCGCAGCAGGGAGAGGGATGATACCAAGCAGGCTGGTTCCCTTGCGCCCCACCCCCTCCCCGCTCCCACCCTGCTCTGTGCTCTTGGAGGAGCCTGGCATCCTCAGCCTGCATCCTCCAGGCTTCCAGGTGGTGTGGCCAACAGGGGGCCAGTGGGAGCTCTGGAGGAGGAGAGCAGGGTCAAGGTGGTGATTCCCCTGCGCTCTCCCTGAGAGCCCGTGGGCCGGGCAGTGGCTGTATTTCCTGGGATCCTTCTCTCATAGCCAGAGCCCTCGGCAGCTGGCCCTTCAGGCTGGGTGGGAAGGGTTCCCCTTCGTTGCTGTCCTGGGGCACCACTACCCTTCAGCTCTTCTCTCCAAGCCCTTGCCTGTGCCATCTGTGGCTGCTGGGACCTGGCTGGCGGAGACCCTTCTTTGATGTCTACTGAGCTGAATCTCAAGCTGGTGGCCACCGTCATCCTGTTTGGTAAGGGCCACTATTGCCTTCCATTTTCTCTTTTGCATTTAAACTGACACAATCTCCCCAATGAATGTGTTATATTAAGGATTAGGCTTTAATAATCTAGTATTTTATTAATATGTTTTAATATTTAATGCTAACATTTTATGTGGAGTTCTCAGTCATATTACTCTAGTAAATTTTGCTAATAAACTTAATTTTTTTTTCTATTTTACCTTTTGAATAGTAAAGATTATGGTGGAGTAAACAATAATTAGATTTCTTTGGGGTAAGTGATGAGGAGAAAGATTTATTTCTCTGGAAATGGTTCATCCTCCGCATCTTCTTCTAATCCCTTAAGCCTCCTGCAGGCATCTCATGCCCCCCACATTGGCCCTGAAAGGAAGGTGATGGGTACCTGCCAATGTTCCTTTGATGACTGTTAAAATTTTAGAACTGGGGGAACCTTACAGAAAATCTAACGAGCCCTTAGGTTTATAGGTAAGAGAACGGCATCCTCTGTCCTTCAGCAAACACGAGCTACCTTTGCTGAGAAACCTCTCTTTCCTCCTCACATCTTCCGTCCTTGCATAAGGTGGCTGACGCAAATCTTTGCATAATCTGATCTCTGAATTAGTAACTCAGTCACATAGCCCATTGGAATATGCATGTTGCCTCGCTGTAGATGGGGCCTCGCCTTCTCGGCCTGTAAGACTGTTTGATGTGCATCCTTTCATCCTCTTCCTCCTCCCCCTCAGGACAGACTTTCCACAGGGGCGTGATGAGGACCAGAGCACGTGGATAGAGGGGACGCTCACACATTCCCACCAGAAGCTCCCCAGATCGTGGTAGGAGGTCTGCGTGTTGTCACGAGGGTCTCCCCTCCCCAGAACCTGGGAACCCTCGAGCTCTCCCCCTGCTGTGCTCAGCACCCCTTCTCCTGTTGGAATCCCACCCAGACCTCAGGGGCGATCCTACATGATCTGGAATTTTTCCTCTCTTACCCCCTTCAAAACTTTCCCTGGGGGTCATCCATCCTATTGAATTGTCAGGCTGAAAAATATTCCTATGTTCAGCGAAGACTTGGAGCTGGAAATTTGGAAAAACTAGTATCTAATAAGGTGTTACTGATGACTAAGTCCTTACTGTGCCAGCAGCCCGCCAAGTTGTTACGTTAAACCAGCCCCACGTCTCCAGTGATGGAAGGAACACAGAAAATGAGTTGGGGAAGCGGACTGTTTGCACATATCAACAGTCCTGCATCTGCATCTCCTGGGGGTGGTGGAAAGTCCCCAGGCTGGCCCCCAACCTGGCCCCCAGCCTGCCTTCCCAGCCAGTCCCGGGGCTTTTCTAGAGCAGATACCCCCAGGACCCCATGGCTGCCTCTGCCAGAGCGATCCGGGTCTCCACGCCTTGGCTCTCTCTGTCTTTTCTGCCTGGAATTTCCCATTTCCCTCTCCTTGACCATTTTACTTCCTTACTTAAAATGTGTTTTGGTTTTTTAAAAATAATGGATTGGGCTTCCCTGGTGGCGCAGTGGTTGAGAGTCCGCCTGCCGATGCAGGGGACACGGGTTCGTGCCCCGGTCCGGAAGGATCCCACATGCCGCGGAGCGGCTGGGCCCGTGAGCCATGGCTGCTGAGCCTGCACGTCCAGAGCCTGTGCTCCGCAACAGGAGAGGCCACAGCAGTGAGAGGCCCACGTACCGCAAAAACAAAACAAAACAAAACAAAAAACGATCATAAAGAGAAGAGGATCTATATCGACTGTGATGTCAATACCCAAAGTTAATATTTTGCATTTAATTTAGTCCCTTTTTATTGCACATATATTTTTGTATTTTTTAAGAGCTTCATAATTTAATATTCAGAGAAGGATTTCTATGAACCAAAAGAAGCTTAAGTCTCAGGCCCTCTGGCCTGTGTGGGGCTCCTTCCTGGATGGCTGATTTATATTCTCTCTTGAAAAGAGGCCACACAAGTTGTGTAGTTTTCAGTGCCCCCCAAATCTGGATCTGCCCTTGTTCATATTATCCATGAGTTTTCCCAAGGTATTAAAATCTCTTTATGCAGAGGATTCTAGGGGGTTGAAGAGTGGACCCCGGGGGTAAAGCAAAGTTTATTCCCTTAGTGCTGGTCCAATATTGCCATCACAAATTACACAGCGGGCGACACATTTATGTATTAATCTTTGTCCACATTTCTTATTATTTCCTTGGAACAGACTTCCAGGAGGAGAATTACCGGGGAAAAGAGGAGATATAGATTTATGGTCCTTGATACTCATTGGCAAATCACTTTCCCTGATGGACATGTTGTCAGCATGATGACAATTCTACCCAACTGTACCCTTGCTGGTAATTAAAAATAAGTATTTTAAAATTCCTCTCAATTTGGTAGGTGACAAATGGGATCTTCTTTTTCTATCCTTAATTATTTGATTACTTACAAGGCTGAACATTTTAATAGCCACTATCCATCGGTATTTATATTTTGTAAATATTCTGGCTGTATCCTTGAGTCTTCACACCTTTTAAATCAACATATATGCAATTTGTGTATTAGGTATGTTGATCCTTATGCATCATACTGGTTTGAAATATAGTTTTCCTAGTTTGATACATGCTTTTCCATTTTCATATTGGAAGGTTTTTTTTTAAATTTTTTCTATTTATTTATTTATTTGCCACACTGTGCAGCTTGCGGGATCTTAGTTCCCCAACCAACCAGGGATTGAACCTGTGTCCCCAGCAGTGAAATCGCTGAGTCCTATCCACAAGAATTCCAAGGGAATTCCTTAAAGTTTTGACATCAGTAATTTTGACATCAGTTTCAAGACCTCAAATGATTCTTTTATTGATGTTTTTACTATACTGTTTTCTCCTTTGCATTTTTAATTAGAAATACTTCCTACATCCAAAGGTCAAAGCATATAATATAATACTTGATTTTTATATTTAACTTATCTGTCCCTCTAGTGTTTGTTTTAGTATATCATGTGAGAGGAGTTTTCAGGTCAACATCTTGTCTGTTTTGCCAGCCAGTTGTGCTGGCACCATGTATTACATGTGCAATCTATCCCTCATTGGTTTGAAAAGACAGCACCTCTGAGGTGCTGGTGCTTCTTAGGGGCTGCAAAGTGACTGGTTCTGTCTCATGGACACTGTCCCTGGATGCTGGCTTCATGATTGAAGACTATTCTGCACAGTCAGCTATGGGAGGGCAAGAGCTTACCCATTACTCTCATTGTGACAAATTTATTCTTTTCTAAAAATTCCCATTTTCTTAAGAAGCTTTGTTATCAAATGTAACATACATATTAAAAAGTGAATAAAACAAATGAAGAAGTTCACAAATTACTAAAAGGTGAGTATTTATGTAACTACCACCTGCATCAAGAAATAGAATGTTGGAGGCCCCCCGAGAGGCCTGGCATGCTTTGACCTCATCCTTCCACGCTGATCCCTGCAAGGAAGCACTGGCCTGACTCTTAGGGCAGTCACAGCCCTGCTTTGCTTTATTATTTTTAACTAAGTAATGTAATGTCATTTTGCACATTTTTACACTTTATGTGAATTAACTTTATATAAAAGGACTTTTACATTCTTTAGTATATGGCTTTTTTTTGTTCAATGTTTCATTTTTAAAACTCATCCATATTTTTATGTATAATTTTAGTTCAACTGCTTTCATTGCTATGTAATATTCCATAGAATTAATATCCTATAATATATGTATCTATTCCACTGTTGCTGAAAATTTGGATTGCCCCCAGTAAAAGGCTCCTATGCTTGATGGTGTCTATTGATGAAAAGATGCTCTTACTCTTAAGGTATTAAAGGTCTCAATCAAATCCTTTTGGAGTGCTGTATGTGTCCTGTTTAAGAAACCTTTTTCTACCCATAAGTCATGAAGGAGTTTCTCTACAATGTCTTCTAGACACTATATTCTTTTGCCTTTTTCATTTAAGTCTATAATCCTTTGGAATAGAATTTTGTGTACAGGGTGAGTTAGTGATCCAATCAAATTTTTTCAGTATGGATACCCAATTTTCTTAGCATCGTTTTTGAAAGTTTACCCTTTGTTTTGCAATTAGACCTTTGTCATAAATCATCATATATATATATGGGTTGGTTTCAGACCTTCAGTTCAGTTCTTTTGGTCTAAATCACTTTACCAACACCTACCATCTTAATTAATACATCATTCTAAGAAGCTTTAATTTCAGGGAAAGCAATTCTTCTCACCTGTTCTTCTTTTCTAAGATGACCACTTTGAATTTCCATATGAATGTTTAAATCAGGTTTACAGTCAGTCCACAAAGAGAGCTTCTTTGGAACCACTGGAATCCCACTCATAGTCTACTGGTCTTTACAATATTGTATCATCCAATTAACAAACTTTATGTCTTCGAGTGTCCTGTTAGCTCAGTTGGTCAGAATGTGATGCTAAGACCAAAGAGTTAGTCTTCATTATTCACCTCCCATCTGATGCACAGTATTTCTATGTCCTCAATTTTTAAAATAATATTGCAAATGATACCTTTATAATTTTCAGTTTTTGGTTAATGGGACTATCTAACTGTATAGGATGACTTTTGTATATTAATTTTCTACCTAGAAAAAGTTTGAGGGTCACTTATTAATTCATTAATTAATCTTAAAATTCTTCTGGGCGGTTGACATACACAATTATTTATTATTATCATTTTCAAAAACAATAGGTTTGTTTCTTCCTTTCCAGGGCATCTTTCAGCTTTTCTTTGTCTTGCCAGCTGCATTGGCGAGAATGTTTGGTACCGTTTGGAACAGAAATGGGGATAGTGGTCATCTTGACATGTTTCTTTACAATTTAGTCTTCCAGATGATCTTTAGCATAATTGTTTTCAAGCTAAATAAAACCCCACTGAGATTTTAATAGGGATTTTGCACCTTGGCACCTGTAATGTGTATACTCTTCACAACTAGGAGCAAGGATTTCTATTTATGTCTTTCTAGAAATATTATAACATTTTCTTCTTATGGTATCAATGCATTCCTTACAGGTGTAATCTTAAATTCCTCTTTTTTCTGGTTTTGCTTTCTAATGTGAGAGGGATGTAAATTCCAAAGTATCTTCTAACCTGTTGTTGCTGATATTTAGAAGCCTATTAGTGCTTATATGTTTGCTTTGCACATTTCTAAATTTTCATTATGTTTCCCAGTTGATTCTTTTGGGTTTTCTAAGTGTACATAATATTTTCGGCAAATACACGTTTGTTTTCTCTTTAGAGTAGTTATATGTCTTAGATCTGAGATATTTAGGAAAGCTCTCTTACTATTCTCTAGTTATTTATTTCTAACATTATTAAATTTTTGCTTATAAGGATTCTGCAGTTTTAAATCTATTAAATTTTATTTAGGTTTTCTTCTGTGATTTTGTGTATGGCCTGTCACGTGGGTAATTTTGTGCATATTTAATGGCTATTTGAAACAAAGTAAAAATCTTTATCTGTAGGATAAAACTGTAAGTGAGTGAATATGTGTGTGTGTGTGTGTGTGTCTATACACTTTCATACCCATAGAAACACACATATAATAGTTATAAAGCAGTAACTCTAGCTCCATATGTGTTCATGTTAGGTGTTTGTGTGTGATTGAACTTGTTAATCTTGTCAATTAAATCCTCTATAGGCTCACATTTTTTTGTCTATTTGATTTTCCAGTGTTGGAGAAAGTAGATTAAATCTTCCCTCTATGACTGTGGTTTCATTAATTCGTATTTTTATTCATAATTATTTTCCTCAGGATAGTTTGATTTATGCTGTTCACTGACTCTAGGATGATGACTGCTATTCCTTCTCAGGTGATTTTAGTTCTTATCAATATCAAATACACACTCCTTTGTCCTATTGAAATCTTTCTGGTTTGAATTATACTTTTCTGTTAAGCCTAGTGCTGCATTTACAGTTTTTTTTTGTTAGCATTTCACTGTCTGACTCTTTAAAAATGTCTCTATCATTTGGTTTGACAGGCAGGCATAAGCAAAGCTGTACTGTGTGTGATACATGTTTACTCACCTGCAAGCCATTTAATAAAAAATTAGAGTCAGTTACCGTTATCATCACTAATATATTTTGGCTTTATTTCTGTCCCCATTCTTTTGATTTGTTTTCTATTTGGTAATAAAACTGAATTTTAATTATTTTGGTTAAGCTGGCCTCACCCATAGCGGCCCTCCAGTTGTACTGGAGAATGATGTCCATGCCTATCCCCGGCTGTGCTGCGGACCTTGGGGAGTGTGAGTCTGGGGCAGTCTCTTGCCAACACTCTTCTGACTGTGCAAGCACAAGGCGAGATCCCTACGGAGCCCACAGCAAAGGCTTGAACCTGCAAAACTTCTCCTTTCCCAAGGTTATGGTCTCACCACTGGGGAATTCTGGTCCATTTTTAATGAAAGCAACAAGAACAGTGTTAATAAAGTCAGCGCCCTCTGAGAACTCACCCTTATTTGCTGAACGACAATGTCAGAACCCCCGCTCAGCTAGAATGAAATAGGCAAAAGTAAATTTACTTGCTTCTGCCCCAATTCAATCTGATTTTTGTGGCTAATTATAGAATGTTTTTCACTAGATCACTTCCTACCCACCAAGCATTGGGACATTTTTTATAAAGCAGTTGGTATAATTTAACTGAGAAGAACAGTTCATCACATGTAATCAACTCAACCTACTCTGGGTCCTGAAAGCAGCAGAATTACT
Organism: Mesoplodon mirus; assembly: GCF_964341445.2. NCBI lineage: Eukaryota > Metazoa > Chordata > Mammalia > Artiodactyla > Ziphiidae > Mesoplodon > Mesoplodon mirus. The sequence continues at coordinate 227,484,546 of NC_138977.1, read as the reverse complement.
GTGGGAAGCTCAGTACCAATAATTATCATTCATAAAAATCAACATCTTTGAGCAAAATATTTGTCTAAAGTTTTTTTCCCTCACATAGGTCATTTCAAGAATCTAGCCACAAGGAGTGGGTGATTGGTGTCAGAAGACCTTAATGTAAATCCCAACTCTGCTACCAGCTGAGCCTCAATTTCTTTATCAGTAAAATGGGCACGGTAGTGTTTGTCTGGGGAGCATATGGGGCTTATTAAATGATATTCCACTTGAAAGTGATGAGCAAAGAACCAGACATATTGTAGGCTCTCAATAGAAGCTTTTCTCAATTAATTTGTAAGTAGCAGCAAGATGGATACCATTGTTTGGTTTTGAACATGGATGGCCATAGAAAAGATTAACACACTCAATATCACCTTGACCAGATTAGCACTGGCATCTAATCACTTGAATCAAGGTATTATAGTTAAGAAAACACTGATTTTGTAAGTTAAGGAATCCATATACATAGATTGAAAGAGACCCTTACAATGTGATATTATTTACATTTTCTGAATGCATACATTCAAATGTAAACTGAATAACCCAATTTACATCTTATCTTTAGAAAACATACCACAAAATGCATTGACTGAGTGATTTAATTCCAATCTTGCTTCCCTGACATAGTCTCTGTTCAGTTATCTTATGCTTGGTTTTAATGGACGTTGGGAAATATAAGCTACTTCCAAATCCTTTGGAAGAAGGTCAGCTCTGAACTTACTAATCAATAAATTTGCAATATGTGAAGATAATGCTTTACATAAAGTATAAGATTTTTTAAAAGATCAAAGAAAGAGGAGCTCTTCCAGCCCATTCTGCTATTCTGAATATATCTTCACCCCCCTCCTATCTCACTTTCAATGCACTAATGTAAGAAACATAAAAGTAAGACTAAATTTAAAGCAATGTTGGGATGCTATGAAGAGTGTCATCAGCGGGCAAAGGTACTGAAAAAATTCTGGACAATATAAAGTAGAAGACAGACAGATGTCAAAGAATAACAGAGAAAAGGAAACAGCAACCTCTGAGAGGTAAATGTAGGATCCTTTAAAAAGTGATTTTTTTCCCGGAAGAAACCAAGAATTACGCAACTGGTCAGAGACAGCAGGGGCAGGGAGGAGGATGGGGCCTTTGCTTTTTGCTAAGTAATTAAATTCAGGAGTGTGGTACTGCTGCAATAATTTCCCAGTCCCATAGCTGTCTTCTCTCCCAAGAGGAGAGCCATGGAAAGAACTTCATACCAGTTCACTCTTGGACACCTCCAGAGTGGAGGAGCTTTGGGGGCTGAAGAATGGTGAGGTTGCTTTAGGTGACTGATACCAGTCCACAAAGATAGAAAGCTCCCAAGCCAAGAACGCAAGCTACCTGCACATCCTAAACAAAGGCATACTTTCCTTGCATAAACACAGGAACGAGGGCTGCTGTAATCAAAACCTGCACCAACCACATACAGAATGGGGATTTTCATTTGGACTGAGGCATAGTATGCTAACCTCCAATACCAATCAATCTAGACTTCTATCTATAGAAATAAACGCAATTTCAAACACAGAATAAACAGAATTCCACATATTAAATAGAGGCACTAAACGAACACTCTAGAAAAGTTCAAAGAGGACTAAGTTAACATAAAAAACAGAGATTTGAATATCATCTTCTGAGGGTTCTCACTCTTCTTATTTTAGGTGACATATACCCACAGAAACTAAAAACATTATAATTCAAAAGAAAAATTAGAATTTTAGAAATAAAAAATGGTATTATCAGTGTAAACCAACAAGGGAAACAAAAAGAAAACATCAACAGTCTGGCTAAATAACAGAGCAGACATGGCTGGAGATAAAATTAGTGAGATGGAAGATCCAGTCAAGGGATTTTCTCATGCCACACTGCAACAGGTTAAAGAGTTAGAGGAGGGGCTTCCCTGGTGGCACAGTGGTTGAGAGTCTGCCTGCCAATGCAGGGGACACAGGTTCGAGCCCTGGTCTGGGAAGATCCCACATGCCGCGGAGCAACTAGGCCTGTGAGCCACAACTGCTGAGCCTGCGCGTCTGGAGCTTGTGCTCTGCAGCAAGAGAGGCCGCGATAGTGAGAGGCCCGTGCACCGTGATGAAGAGTGGTCCCCGCTTGCCATAACTAGGGGAAGCCCTCGCACAGAAATGAAGACCCAACACAGCAAAAATTAATTAATTAATTAATAAACTCCTACCCCCAACATCTTCATAAAAAAAAAAAAAAGAGTTAGAGGATACAAGGGAAAAGTTAAATGCTACAAAATAGGTACCCAGATCCAGAAGTCCAGCATCTGTCTAACAGGAGTTCTAGCAGGAAAAAAGAATGGAGAGAAAATGAGCAAACATTAAAAGAAAATTTCTGGAAGTGAGGAATTTCTTAGATCCTGTTATATACTAAGCAGAAATAATAAAATACAACTCACCTAGATGCCTTGGTGAACTTTTTGAATTGCAGGGTGTGCCAGATAGTCTTCCTTGACTCTTAGTATCACTCTGGTTCTTTTCAGCTCTCTCCTGCACTGAGGGAGCTAGAATTCTTGGATCTAGGTATAGGAGCCTCCCCTGTCAGCAGATTTCAGTTTGATGCCAGAGTCTTGTTTGAGGTTACTGATGAGAAGCAAAACGTGTCTCCAGCAGCAGCTATGGGCTGGAGTGCAGGTTCTGGCAGACAGACAACTATGGGGGCTTCTGGAAGCACATACATCACTGTTATGGGGAGTCATGGTCCTGAGACAGCAGGTCTGCAATTGCTGTCCTGCCTGGATGCCCAAAGCCTCAGCAGTCCTGCTCACCCTCTCTCTCTCAGTGGGCTAGAGCCTTCAGTCTTCTGCATTAAATGCCTTCACACTTGAAATACTTAGAAAATAACCTGGTTTCCTGACAGGACCCTAACTGATGTGCAAGGAAAATGAGAAAATACTAAAAACTGACAGAGAAAGAGAAAATAGACAAAAAGGTATCGACAAAAGAAATAAGACTGGTATTAGAATTCTAGCTTGCAACATGGGATACAAAAAAAAAAAGTAGTGGAACAGTGTCTTCAAAAGGACATTTTGAACCAAGAATTCTCTGTCTATCTAAATCATTATTCAAATTAAAACCAAAGCCAAAATAAATGCATTTTTACTCTTGCAAGCATTCAAAACATTTACTACTCTCTCCTAAGAATTCTCAAGGAGGCACTCCAACAAAATAAAAGCATGAATTTGACAAATACAAATATGTGAGATAAAAGAAGCAGTAATGAGCAAAATTACTATAAAGCATTTTATAACTCATTTTAGTATATATTTGGTAATGTGATTGAAAAATTTTCAAGCAATTATTAATAATTAATGACTCAGAAAGTAGAATGAGGATAATTCTGAAAAAATATAAGTACTTTCATTTAAACTTAAGATATAGGGAGAAAGATAAGTTGCCTTATTTGGGGAAAGGGATAAATTATAGTTAAGAATTGTCAGCATTGATATAAAAACATATTTAAGTGTAATATAAGAAGAATAGATATAATATATATAAATTCCAAAGCATTAGCTCAAATAAGTAGGAAAAAAGAAAACTTAATTCATCTAGCTAAAGCATGGAAGACAAAAAACAGTCAGGAAATCAAATATATCAATTAACACAATACATGAGCATGCATTGATTTTGCACATTCAAGGACAAAGAGCAGATTGGAAAAAAAGAAAAAAAATCGTGATATGCTATATACAGGAAAGACACACGAAATAACGTGATCTTGAAAATTTTAAAGATTAAAAGGTAAAAAAAGTGAAAATAAAGGGATAGATTGTAATAAATTTGACAAAAGCTAGTAAAAGAAAAAGAGAAAAAAGATGAAAAGAAAAGAAAAAAAGAAAGGAAAAGAAAGCAGGAATATTTCCAAGTGGGAAACCAATATAAATATGCAGAAACATGTGAGTCTATTCTTAATTCAATAATAGAGCATATCACAGAGTAGATTAGTGATTGCCAGGGGATAGGGGAAGGGGGAAACTGGGAGAGAATGGTCAAAGAATACAAACTTTCAGCTAGAAAATGAATAAGTTCTGGGGATCTGATGTACAGCATGGTGAATATAGTTAGTAATACTGCATTGTATACTTGCAATTTGCTTAGGGAATAGAGCTTAGGTGTTCTTAGCCCCCATCACCCCCAAGCAAGTAACTATGTAAACTGATGGATGTGTTAGTTAACTTGATTGTGGTAATCATTTCATAGTGTATACATATATTAACTCATCACATAGTACACCTTAAAAAATGTGAGCAACTTACAGAAAAAAAGTAGTAGGGAGTATATTGCAAATTATAACAGAAAAGAGATTCTATATTTTGCTAATTCATATTAATGTAACATGGAGCAAGAGCAATGGTAGGGAGCAGTAGGCACATTCATACACATTCACTGTGGTTTAGTGAGTAGATGTTGCTAGAGCATTTTTGGAGGACAATATAGCAGCAGTTATCACAGTTTACAGTGTGCATATCCTTGAGAGCAAGTCCCTTGTAGAGACATCCTGTAGAAATATTAGGACAATTACATAAAGCTAAAAGCACACAGGTACTCACTGCAGCCTTATCTGTATAGCCAAGAACTGGAGCCAGTTTAAGTGCTCATGAGTTGGATAATGGTGAAATGACTTATGGTACATCCATTCTATGGAATACTATGCAGGCATCAAAAATCATCACATAAAAAATAACACTGTAAAAGGTGAAAGATACATTGACAGAGGGGGAAATGGATGCTGCAGAACAATATGAGGAATATTTAATAAGACCAAACATGCATGTGCAAAATATTCACTTATGAATTTTGACATAAAGATATAAATCATACATACCAACGGTTTTCAGTGGTTATTTTTGAAAAGGCAGGTGGGTTTGGGAGGGGCTGTGAAAGGAGTCCATCGTTTAACTCAGTATGATTCTGCTTAACTTGACTTTTTTCTTACAAGCATGACTCCATTAAAATTTTTGCTAATTAAAAAATAAGAAAAATATCTGAAGAAGTAGGGGGCAGCCTCAGAATCTTTGTTAAAGGAGCTCTGGTGAAAACGTGTTTAATATGTGGGGCACAAGGGGTTTGTCTGTGAGCTACTTAGGTTGATGGGTTGAGGTCAAGTGGAAAGGAATGTTCACATCCAATAAGAGAAACATACTAAGAGCAGCTAGTATAAATTTTAATGATTGTTTTAATAAAAAATAATTCTTTATGAGACTGACGTTTTCAAACAAAACTGAATCTGATTAGCTTGGGTGGATGCAGATATAACTTACCACTTAAAAGATACTTATTTACTGTTTCCTGACTTCTTTTGTGTTATTTCTCATTATTTACCAAGGTAACTTGTGTTTTAGTCACTCTGTAGACACTTAATAATTACATATTTATCCACATATATCCCAATAGAAGCATCACTTCATCCAGTTCTCTTAGACCTGAGGCAACTAAATGTTGTCAACATTACAGAAACCAGGAATCATCCTTCACTTTAGCAGCAAATAGGTTTGAGACAAATCCCCCAGGATGGAGTAAAAATCATAATTCCCTATGGGCTTGCCTGAAACGCCAAGCAGAAAACGAAGCATATTAGCCCATCAGGATAGGCTAAGTGACACACGGGAAAAAGTTAAAAAATAAAAATCTCCAAATATCAGTGGTTTACAACGAACATCATGGGTCTAGTGTGGTTTTCTCCAGATTGTCTTCACTACAAGACCCAGCCTGAGAGAGCAGCCCATGTCTGGGAGGCTGCTGGTCTCCTGGCAGAAGTAAAAAAGGAAATCACTGCCAAGCAGCCCTGGTTCTAACAGCATCTGCCTAGGAGTGGCTTGTGCTCACACGTCATTGGCCAAAAGAGGTCACGTGACCAAGCCTGCTGTGACCGGGCAGCCATGACAGGGAGTCACACCCTGAATTCAACAGTTTTTAACAATACTGAAGGATAGTTCCTGTCACCTGGACTGTTATTCACAGGCCCGTGCACACACACACACCCCCAGGCTGACAGAACTCACTAGTCTATTGAAAAACAGTAAGAAGACAAGTGGGTAAGAGTATCGTTTGGGTCCACTCAGAACTAAATATTTAGTTCAGAACATTTTAGAGAGCTCTTTGAGTTAAATGAAAGACAGAACTGAAGAGACAGTGGAAGGGTGACTTAACACCAGCATTTTTCCAGCAAGGGCACAAACTAGAGTGCCATCCTGTGCCAGCAGAGAAAGATGCACTGAGCTTTGATTTCTCCTGATCTTAAATATGTGCACATATATACATGCACAGACATATATTCTGAGTTAAAATCAGTTAGAAGCTCCCCTTTCCTAAAGAAAAATTCCGACATTAGCAAGATGCTCTGATAACCTGTCCACCTCCTTCATCCTTATCTTATCTATCCTTATTTATCCTGATTTGGGAAATGGCATCATTTTTCCAGAGGACCTCCTTCACTACTGTCAGATTCATAGAGTTCCCCAAAAGTGTCTTCCTGCATGCTATTCCTTCTTCCTGGCATCTAATAAATCCTCAATAAATATTCATTTCAAAGTAATAAATGAAGAAAAACTGAGATGAGGAGATAAAGTTACAGGAAACCAGGGAATGTTGACAGGGAACACCGGGGTCTTTAATCAGATCAGGCTGGAGATCTTGGCGGAAGAATCCGTTCTGTTCACTCCTCCCCCAGGGGTAAGAAAACAGGCATGATGTGACTTTTTTTTTTTTTTTTTTTTTTTTGAGCCCTAAACTGTCAGGAAGAAGACATGGAGAAGTGAGTTGTGATCCACCCGAGGAAGGAGGGGTCGGGAGGGAGGTGGGAGCAGAGGCATTGCCGAGGGTGGGATGGGGCGACCGAGGAAAACCGGAGCAGGGCGTGTGGTCCATGTTATGCGAAGTCTCTGAATGAGGGGATTACACATATTCTTCAGGTCACCTTGCTTCGTTTCTTTTCTTTTCTTTTCTTTTTGAAACTTGAAGGAAATATTAATAATTTGAGAAAATTCACAAAAGATTTACAAACTAATAAGAGTTAGAATTGATGGATTATCTAATTGTACTTTTATTATAAAATGTCAATTATGTATGCTAATGTTCACGCAATTTTGCTAGCCACTATACATATTCAAAACAAACTACCAAATCCTTGTCATCTATATACTCTAAAGTCAAGGTTTCATGTATTTTTTTTAAATGCTATGCTGGTGTTTATTAGACTTCTCTTAAGTTCTTTAACCCTTCTATGAAATAAAGCCTATACCCCTGTATGTATCAGCAAATAATGAGTATGCTACTTGGCGAAAACACAATGATTATGTACATTTTTAAAAATTTTATAATTTTTCTTTTTTTTTTACAATCCGAGAAACTGGAGAGCTTTACTGCAGACAGCCGATGTGCCTCCATCCCCCACAGGATGTGTGAGCCCAGGTTCACCAACCCAACACAAGGACCGCAAGCTCCCCTTTTAATAAGTGAAGCATCCTCATCATTGGCCGTATAAAGGTGTACAGCACAGACTGGCTGGTCCACCAGGCTTCAAGGGAAGACCCTCTCTGGCACGGTGGGTACATTTTGTCCCTGGGCTGATTTCCTCTGGCTGCAAAGTTTGCAAACGTGTCCAGGTTATTTCTGTCATGTCTCTACAACCGGCCTTCAATTTTTAAAAGAGCCCTTGTTTAAATCCAACTCAGTTTCTACACTGGCCAAATTGAAAACATCAGTCCACCCTCCAGAGCAAACCTACTTTATCATGATTTATACATGGGAACGTGAGCCCTGCCAAGAAACACACAACCTCTGCCCAGTGTTAATAACTGCAGTATGGAGACAAGGTCCATTACATGGGATAATTCTGTTCAGGGTTGAATCTTTTTAAAGAAAAAAATAAATAAAAAGATGAGACTCTCACTTCCCATGAATAGGAGTGAATGAATGTTAGCAGATAAATGTGGATGGGCAACAGATTTGATGAGTAGTACCAGTGAAAAAGCAGGGTTTCTGAGTCCTTCCCAAAGATTAACTGAACATGAAATATTGTAGAGCCACGGCTGTAGGCAGGGCTGTGCTGTTAATTACTTAACAACCAGTTCTCCAAAGGCGAAAAGCCCTGATCTAGAGTGTTTGCCAATTTCTGTGGTGTAAATACTGCCACCATGTAACAAATCACCATGTAGTATTTTCGCCGTATGGATAAAATTGGCATAAATAACCTCAAGTGCGTAGACAGTAAGAAAATCTACTAGAGCAATTAGAAAGTGAATTATTCTGGGAACCTGTTACCTTTTTCAAAGTATGATATGATTTATATACGTTTATAGAACTTAATATATAATAATAGCTCTGTTTAACAGCCAGCTTGCAAAATTCCTGAAAATTTAACAATCTCTCCAAGCCAGCCCGGGCACACCACTGGGTCGTTGGGGCAGGTGATGTACACAGCTGTGGGCATTTTTAAGAAAAAAATCTCACCGACAGAAGAGTGAATCAGAGTGCCACATGATACATTTTAATCGATTGTACCTTTCCCTAGGGTCTGGTTGCAGATTAGCCTGTGCTCAAGTTGGCAGTCTTGTAGATGCAGCCATGCTTTCAAGCACGAGCCATCAGGTTGGGGCCTGCGGTCCTGGACCTGAGTCCCGAGAGCCTTCAAAATCTCTTGTGAGTGTTTCTGAAAGTAACTGTCTCAGGCACATTTTTTTCTCAGTATCTAAATCCTTTAAGCTGTTCTTGCTTTGGGTGAGATGGAGTGATCAGAGTGTTATATTTCCTTATATTATCTCTAGGACAAAAATCAGAGACGGTAAGAGACTTGGACTGTTTTCGAAGGCGGTGTCAATACACAAGCACCCGTGGAGTCAGTGGTACTGGGTGAGGAACAGAGGAACCTGGGACCGAGAGGCATCATCAGTCGGGGCAACATGGAGGGGAAAGGCGGTTGGGAAGGTGACTGGGATTTCCAGAGCATTTGGGAACTGGCGGGAATGGGTGGGGAAGGCCGGATGCTATGGCCTCTGCATTCTGTCTCATCTCCACTCCCTCAAATCTAGATAAGATGGGGCAGCAGCTGCCAGGACTTCACTTGAGAAAGGGCATCAATGTCTGCTCCGAGGTTTCTCCTGGGCTGGAGAGTATTCATCACAGGGGAAGGGGGCAGAGGCCTGTCTGGCGATACAAGAGACCTACAGGCTGAAGCCTAGATCCCCCTCAAAGTTAAGGGTCCCAAATCCACTTTCACAATAGGAAGCGGGGGACAGCAAAAATTCCCCAACTCGGGTAGCATTACCAAAGGTGTCGCAGCTGTAAGTGTGGTCGGGACACAGCACAGCCCTGGGCTCAGGGTTGGGCTGGCGTTCAGAGCCTGCGGGGTAGGGGAGCAGGTCCACACGGACCCGGCCTCCTGACTGAGTCGTGGATCTTGGCCTGGACCTACTGGAAGAGAGAAGGTGAAGAGGAAACCGTCTTATTGAGGGTTTTAAGGAATTTGAGTCAAAAACTCACTCCTGCCTGGTTGGCGAATCCTGAGTGAGTACACGTTGGAAGCATCATTCAGTGGCAGGTGTTCCCAAAATACAGCAGCAGTTTTCTCCAACACCTGGACCCCCCTAAGGCTCATTCACATCACCGATGCTGTACTAGTCAGAGATCTGATGGGAATTCAAGGGAGCTTGGGGCTGCTGGGTCACGTGGGAACCTCAGCCAAGGGGAAAGGGTGTCCTAATTTGCAAGCTCCTCAGAAGGTCAAAAGTTCATACAAATTTTAAGATTTTTTTGTTCTAGTTCTGTGGAAAATGCCATTGGTAATTTGATAGGGATTGCATTGAATGTGCAGATTGCTTTGGGTAGTAGAGTCATTTTCACAGTACTGATTCTTCTGATCCAAGAACATGGTATGTCTCTCTGTTTGTATCATCTTTGATTTCTTTCATCAGTGTCTTATAGTTTTCTGAGTATGGGTCTTTTACCTCCTTAGGTAGGTTTGTTCCTAGGTATTTTATTCTTTTTGTTGCAATGGTGAATGAGAGTGTTTCCTTAATTTCTCTTTCTGATCTTTCGTTGTTAGTGTACAGGAATGCAAGGGATTTCTGTGCATTAACTTTGAATCCTACAACTTTACCAAATTCATTGATGAGCTCTAGTAGTTTTCTGGTGGCATCTTTAGGATGTTCTATGTATAGTATCGTGTCATCTGCAAACAGTGACAGTTTTACTTCTTCTTTTCCAATTTGTATTCCTTTTATTTGTTTTTCTTCTCTGATTGCCATGGCAACATAGTTTTTTATTCCAAAACTATGTTGAGTAATAGTGGAGAGAGGGAACATCCTTGTCTTATTCCAAAGGAGCATATTTCTTGACCTTAGGCAATGTGCTTAGAAGATGCTTTTCTGAACGCTGGATTGGATTACTGTTGCAGGGGCTTGATTCAGCTCAACCGTTTATAGGTGACAACCTTCTGGGTAGAAGGTGCTGACAGGGGCATGGTGCCCGAGAACACAGGACAGTCCCCTGCCAGAGCACCACAGCCATTGTGGTGGGACAGGAGATCAATCCAGCTAAGAGTGTCGAATGTAATTGACCTGCTCGGTGACAGGGAAACTGCTCACATGGTCCAGGAATGGTGAAAAGTCAATTCCAGTTTTGAAAAATCTGTCAGATTAATTAAAATACAGTGTAGTACAGGAAAGCTAATTAATACACACTCCGCCTCTGTCTCCTGATCCACGGCTTTGTTCTCGCCTCAGCCCCAGTTCACACCATGCCAGGGGCTCAGGCTTTGGGATGCTGCCTTCGCCTGATGGAAAAGTTTAGCACTGGGAAGAATAAGGTAAACTGACACAAACAATTAGTGTCTGTTTCTAGAACAAATAGAAGTCAACTAGCGATTAGTGTTGTCATTTCTAATCCTTTTAAATTATTTGATTATAATAAAAGCACAGAAATCAGAAGGGGAGGCCGTTCTTTATGGCATAATTGATCTTTTAAATGGTCCTATTTGATTTTGCATTTTGTCAAAACTGAAAGTAACTCTTGAAGCTTTGCATGAAGACATTCATAGAAATTATTAAAGCTCTGACACCAAATTACCTGAGAGATTACATGAGATGTTTGACCGGTTTGCCTGTCAACCTGTAGGCAGCTTCTACGATGGTTGTTAACCACCCTTGATTGGCCAAGACAGCAGTGCTTCCCCAGGGGAAACTTTTAGGATGAAAAAACATAATCAGAGGGGACCCTCCAGAAGACGGAGCCAGAAGGATTCCAAAATGGACCACTGTGGGCTGGATTGCTGGGGAAGTCTGAACAGAGCCTGTCAAATCACCTGTCTGTAGCAATTATTTTGATAAATTTGCCATGCAGTTGCATCTTCTCACTTGCATTATTTCACGATGCGACACCAGGAAGCACAAGCCTCTATTTGGGTTCCCTCCAACTGCGAATGGGGAAGAGGAACCAGTGATTTTTCCCACGTTGGGTCTTTTTTGAAAAATCCCCCAGAATACTTGCCTGATTTATCTCCTCTAACAGATCCGATGGCTGAATCTATTTGTGTCAATGGAGGCCATCTTTTGTGGTTTAGCATCTTCTGGCAGCTCCGTCTCTTTACCAAGAGTATTCAGAATGCCACAGTCAGTAACCTTTGCCAACATGGAGTGCCTTCAAGGAGAGCATGGGATGCTGCTTCACATCTTCGGTCAATTTTATGTAGCAAATTAGAACACAAGTTGGATAGGATTTTCCATTTCACTGGCTGAGGAATATCTGCATTTTAAAAGGCCCAGTTAAGATATTAAGAGAAGGAATTAATGAATTTCCTAAATTGTAGAAGGGGAAAAAAGTTAAAAAACACATGGAACTCCAATCTAGGAATCTGACATGACCTGGAATGATCCAGGTCTTGCCTGTGAGGTAGGCGTGGTTCTGATGGTCAGGGTGCCCCAGACAACTGCAGCCCTGTTATGTGGGGTATTTTGTAGTCTGTATTGCCTCATTAAAAAGGTAGTTTAAAGCCAACAAGAGTCAAGCCTTGCTTAGTATGGTAAACCCAAAAGAATCAAGGAACCCAAACCTGCTTGACAAGGATCTGCTGTTTTCATGGCATACTGGCACTTAAAATAGGCCAGGGGTCGGGGGACTGTTAAACAGTAAAAAGGAGGCCCTCTCTATGGTGTGTCCATCTCCCCCAGGACACCCACCTTCCTGGCGGTGGGAGGTGAGCAGGGCAGGTGGCAACGGAACACAGTGATTCTGTGAGAGCACAGTGGATTCAGACACAAGTAAAACCCAAACCTTTGTCCCAGTAGCTTATAGCCCATTAGGGGGACATGGGGGTAGAGAGATGAAATAGAAAAGAGGCCCCTGCAGACTTTCGAGTCTCAGGCTGGTACTCAAAAGCGATGCCATCCTGAGCAAGGTCAGTATTCTTTCCAACCCTTTCCTGTGTCTTAATTTTTACTGAAAGTTTTCAATCTTTCACCATAAATGGGCCTTTATCTTTATAATGATAAAATTTTATTTTGATGAATGGTGAATAAAATGATGAATATTATTTATTTCTAGACATCACAGAGATATCTAGAACCTGGGAGGCCCACTCAGTGAATCTCTGTTGGTTTAACACACACACACACACACACACACACACACACACACACACACACACACACATACACACACACACGAGGCATCCTCGCAGCTAGCTCTGTGTCCACCTCCCAGCACCCCTCCAGCCCTGGATCCCAGGTTTCCTGAGCAAGCTCCTCCTCTTTTCCCTCCTGAGTTCCCGGCCCAATCAGCAACTTCTGTGTTTCAGGACCTTCAGATAACCTGACTGTTGTCAGCGCGGCCTCATCATTGTGATAAATATTAATGAATGTTTTTTTTTTTTTCATTCCATGACAGAAAGAAAAAAGTATGTAGTAAAACATTGAATTTGATAGCAATTGTTGGCAATTTGTTAGGAACTATAGGTAAAAATAGACAAGTGTTTTGGAATATACGGACCCTTTATGGCCACGTGATTTGGTCACTTCCCCCTCTGTTATTTCTTCAGCAGCCTCTCTTCCTTCCTTCTCTGCCACCCACTCATATTATGCACTCATTCATTTGCTGTAATGGGCTGCATGTCCGCGTCCCCTCAAAATTCATCTGCTGAAGCCCTAACCCCGGCTAGGGTAATATCAGGAGGTGGGCCTCGGGGAGGTCATTGGGCCCGAAGGGGAAGCCCCGGCCTGGGGTTAGTGCCCCTAGAAGAAGTGTTCGCTCCCCATCTTCCCCGTGTGAGAACGAAGTGTGAAGATAGCCTTTTGTAATCCGGGAAGAGGGTCCTCACCAAACACCAAATCTGCCGGGATCCTGATCTCCAGAACCGTGAGCAATAGATCTCTACCATTCAAGCTGCCTAGTCTATGGTCTTCTGGGACAGCAGCTCAAGTGAAGACACTCACTTCCTCATTTCTTTGTTCACAGATATGTTTCCAGTGCTCTTCCTGGCTGGACATTGACCGTACAGTGGGGACCACACCCAGCGACACCAATCACTCAACTGAGTCGGAATTATCTGTTCACACGGCTGCTCCCCGAGCCAGCAGGAGACTTAGGAGACAGGGTCCTTTCAGCCTGATGGCATCAGAGCCCAGCACAGCACCTGGCACAGGGCAGGAACTCAACGATGCCACATGGGTGTGGTCTTAGAGGTAAGATGCAAGCACTGCCCCTGTCCCAGGCCCAGGGGACACGGCCGTGTCCCTGGGACCCACCCAAGCTGTGACCTCTGTTCTTGTCATGTCTCCCACCATGCCTCCTCCTGTGCCTCCCCAGGTCCTGGCCTCCTGTTTTTTTTTTTTTAATATTTATTTATTTTTGGCTGTGTTGGGTCTTCGTTTCTGTGCGAGGGCTTTCTCTAGTTGCGGCGAGCAGGGGCCACTCTTCATCGCGGTGCGCAGGCCTCTCACTGTCGCGGCCTCTCTTGTTGCGGAGCACAGGCTCCAGACGCGCAGGCTCAGCAGTTGTGGCTCACGGGCCTAGTTGCTCCGCGGCATGTGGGATCTTCCCAGACCAGGGCTCGAACCCGTGTCCCCTGCATTGGCAGGCGGACTCTCAACCACTGCGCCACCAGGGAAGCCCCATGGCCTCCTCGTTTTAACGTGGTTGGTTGTTCGTTCTTGGCTCCTCTGCCTCTGCCCCGCCCCTAACCCCAAGCCCGGCCAGCCTGGAATGCCACGCTGTCCCTGCAGGCCATTCATCCAAGTCCTTCTGGCCTGACCCTCTGCTGAGCTGTCAGGCTGAGGGTGACATCGCTGCCTGTGTGACTCATTTGCCCCCCTGCTTTTCACCGCCCCGGGTTTGCATCCCAGCTCTGCAGGCCCAGGGGCTCAGCGATGCCGGCAGTTTTCTGGACGATGGCCTGACTTCTCTCCTCTGTCCCCGTGGGCTGTGAGGGTGAGGACCAGGCCCCTGATGGTGGCTGAGCGGCAGTCTGTGGGGAGGGGAGGGTTTTGCTCCTTACTGCACTGGCTAAAGCACCTCTGGACAGCTGACGGACTGCAGGGGTAGGGAAACAGGACAACGTGTGACTTTGCTGAGTTCTAGTAAAGCCGGCAGTGTGTGAGGGGTCCTCAGGACAGAAAATGAAAGGGAGAGTGTGGGTGACTTTGGTGACTTGGAGGGCCAGAGTAAATGTATTCTAGATGAATCTGGGGGGAGGCTGTGGTGGGTAGAGTGTCACAGGTTGCACACGAGGAGGACCCTGGGCTGCCCCTTCCAAGACCAACTTCCTACCCTGCGAAACCCTGGACTGTGACAAAGGGGCACCCTTCAGGGCTGGGGCAGCCCTTCAGTGGCACAAAATTCACTTTTCAAAATGGAATTTGGCCTCATTGGCTTATACACATTTACCTTCCACTTTGCGTTGCTGTGAGAGAGCAGCATTTTGCATTATATCAACTTTTTAATATTCTGTGGGAAAATGTGAAAAGACGTGGGGAAATGTTTAAATCACGTGCAGAAAAGCCGAACACGTAGGATGTGAAGAGTATGTGTCAGTGAGGGTTTGGCTACTGAAGAAACTAGGACATTTCCACAGGTTGTTTATGCTGTTCAACCTTCTGGCTTCCTCTGCGCTGATTAAGTGTAGCCATGTGTCAAGCTGAGGCCTGAAAGTAATACTGGGTGGAGTCCTGTGGTCTGGTTTCTTCTGTGTTTTCTTACTTTTCTGGTTCCTTCCTTCCTTCAGTTGAGGATATCTCTGCTGTTCCCCAGGCCAAGCCTCTGAGCCGGTATATGGACCTCACCTCAGGCTCCTCCCATTCAGGACAAAGCTGGAACAGAGCAGACGAACAGCAAATGTTTGTTGAATGAATACAGGCAGGTGGCTCCCCAGGCTTGGTCTCTAAAGGTTTGACAAGACCTCCTCAGGTAGAGAGGAGGCCTCCCAGGCAGAGGAGGCGGCTGCAGGAGGCGACCGACGGCACAGGAGCCCTGGGTGTTTGGAGGAGAGACGCCAGCGGCCGCTGCCCTGTCTGGGGGCCACCACCCACTGGCTGCACCAGTGCCGTCTGTGTCTGTCCTGTCCATTCCTGGTGACATTCGTGTCCATTCCTCGCATTCCTGGTGACAGGGAACTTTTCCTTTATTTTCTCTCTGAGGACAACCAGCAGCCAGCTATTAACTCCCCTACACACCTAAAGCTGGCACAGTTTGCAGGCAGTGGTTTTCTGGCCTCTTTTTGGAAGGGATAACTGGTCCCTCTCAAGTCAGTTCTCACTCTGGAAGGAGGTGTGAAAAGGTGTGGCTCCAGCTGATGAGTGAAAAGCAACTTGAATCCTGTGTTGAACAGAGATGTTGACTTAATACTGGTGTTCCCAGCCATTAAAACAGTATATTTGGGTAGGGAATTTTAATTGAAGAAATATACAGTGTTCATCGGTATAATGTGCATATTAATTTAATATAATGTGAATAAGAAGTCGCTTGAGATGAGAGCTGCAAGCAGCCCCCGTAGAGCTATTGCCGTGACAGAAGCCCAGGCAGAGCCTCGTTAACCCTTTGGAAGGAGGGTCCCTGCTGCCAGTAGAAAACAAGGTGATGTCTGGGTTGGCCAGCAGGATGTGCCCAGCCCCCGCTTGCCCTGCTGGGTCACAATTAAGGGCAGCGTCAAATAACAGAAAGTCAAGGCACAGCCAATAAACCTCAAAGGACTGAGCTAGGCAGTGGTAGCCCACAAGCAGAACCCTTTTGCAGTGGAGAGGTGGTCCTAGTAAACTGAAGTTCTTTTTTTCTTTTTGTTTTTTTGTTTTTAGGTTATAAAGAGAAATTTATTTCTCACAGTTCTGGAGGCCGGGAGTTCTAAAATGAAGGCTCCAGCACGGTCACATTCTGGTGAGGGCCTTCTTCCTCGTTCACAATTAGCACCTTCTCTCTGTGTCCTCACATGGTGGAGAGAACTGAAGTTCTGATTCAGTTAGAATTCTGCACCATAGAGGGACCACATTTAATAAGAAGAATAACAATAACCACCACCACCACAATAATAATAATAATAATAGAGGCTTATAGTCCAACAAATATGAATGGTCTTAAGAGGTCACAGAGGTACTACTTGAAATCCAAGCTGCCTGAGAAATCTAAAATGTGTCATTTCTACACCCCTTGGACTATGTATGCATGTACCACCATCTTCTAAAAATTGAAAACAAAGTTAAATGTACTCAATACAAAATGGTGCTACCCACAGCTCATTCTGGAATCTTCCAGAAGGCACACTGGATGCTTAGAGACCCTCAGAGTCCTCAGGGGTACTTGCACCCTCAGCCCGGGAAGCAGGGAGGTGGGAGCCCAGCCCGGTGGTTTCGCAGAAGAACTCAGCTCAGAGATGCTCCTGAAAGCGTGTGGCCGACACCAGCTTCTCTCTCCTTGGAGGAGGGGAGGCAGTGCTGTGGGCCCCTCTGCCCCCTTGATTTGTATTCCAGATAAATAGACATTAACTCTGACTGTTTCCCCAAAGGTGAGATAATGTGGATCCTTCTCCTGAGCGCTCTTCCTCTGATTTAATTGAAACAATGTTGGCTTTTTTTTTCCTACAAAGATTTGTCTAATTCTCATTTCACATTAAAAGTTGCCAAATAAAAGACATTTAGGCCAATTTATAAACATTCCCATCCATGCATAAATCATATTTTTTGCTAGCATTGCCAATAATATCATTACTATTTTAATAACATAATTTTCTCTCAACATCTCAGAAATGTATACTTAGAGAAATTTTTGTGGTTGTGCTTTGCATTAGATTCTGTGTCACTCACTATACGTCTCCTGATGGCTATTGCTGAAATATTCTCCTTACATTTTTAGCTTAATTTAAGCCCCCCTATAGCTGATATTGAAAGTGAGATGCTTCTGCCTTCCTGGACTTATTTTGAAGCTTGTTTCTTCAAACTGTGCTGTTGAGGGATTATTTTCCATCTTTTTGCTTGCTCTGGGTTTCAATTTTTCTTTTATTTAGATTTTTTTCTTGAATATACATTGCACTTTATTCCTTCACTTATGTTGTCCCACAATTAAGTATCTTAAAGCAGGGAAAATTTATGCAGCAGCTAATGAAGATCATGGGACCAGAAGGGAACTTGGTTAGAACATGTCCACAGATACAGACAATGATCCTTTAAGGAAAAGTCTGGCTACAGGGTTCAGTCAAAATGAGTTTTAGCTGCTGAGTGCCCTTCCGTGCTTAGCCGGGTGCTGGCAGGCTAAATAGCTCCCATCAGACACGTGGGAGTGAGGTTGGCCTTGGCTTTGACCAATGGGCAGGGCTGGCTTCTTGGGCATGTGACCTGTGAGGTTTCCTTTACTGGACCCCATGCTAAGAAGGGACATCTATACCTCTGCTGTTACCATCTTGAAATTTTTAATAATTTTTTACAAAGGGGCCACATCCTCATTTTGCACTGGGCCCTGCAAATGACTCAGCTGGTCCTGATGCTGGGGTCTACAGAGCAGGTCTGTGACCTGCAGGCATCACTGTAGACCTTCCTTCCCCATGCTCTTAACACATCCTCACATCTTTCTGTTGGAGGTTTTACTCTTAATGTAAGACAGCATTTCATTCACAGGAGACACAGAGCATCCCCAGAACACAGAGCCTTTCCTGACGCCTCACCTTTGATCCCTGGGTCCCACCCAGGCGGGCGGCCTTTTCACTTACTTCCCTGTGGCATGCTGGGTTGTGGATGCTTTACTGCAAATCTATTTTCTCCAAAGAGACTGTGGTCTCACTGAAGGCAGGGACAAGTAGGATCCTTGCGGTATCACCTGTCCCTTGGGTAGCATGGTGGGTGTCATTGAGATCAAGAGGATTCTGTTTAGCGGGAGAAGGAAAGTGTGTCTGAGTTAGGGATTAAAAGGAAGAAGTGTGAGCCGTGAACTCAGGGGGCCGCCTATCAAATGTTCGGCTTGCTTGCCTAGCTAAGGTTTGAGTGTGCCAGGGCGAGCATCGAGAGTGGAGCCAGGTGGTGACATCCTGCTCATTGCACAGTCTGTCTTAGTACCTCACGTTATATGTGACTAACAAGGGACCACACCGAATCCACTGCCAAGGGCAGCATCCTTGCCTAGAGAAGGCAATGATTTATCTTCGTCTTACTCGTCTCCTGGTTGCATTTCATACAATTACTTTTTTCTTGAGATTCTTTTCTTTCCCTTCCATCAAGCGATTAATTCTCTGGTGACCTACTTTGTGTTCGACATCACAGAGGGAGACTGAGAAGATGCAGGACTCACGACCATTCTCTTGAGGACCTCACAGTCCACCGCCTGGAGAGATGTGATTAGTACTCATTCATTTACTCAACAAATATTTACCCAGTGCAGACCTGAGCCAGCACACCCCGGGCTATTAGCCTAGGGGGTGATAGATAAGTCAGCAGGGTTTGGGATTGAGGGTGGGGCTCCTGATTTGGTTTCATGGGGATCAGGAATGACTCCTTGGAGGAAATGACATTGAAACCGAGTGAGGCCCAGTAGGCACTGGCTACATCAAGAAAGCAGAGACAGGGACTTTCTTGGTGGTCTAGTGGTTATGACTCTGTGCTCCCAATGCAGGGGGACCCAGTTTGATCCCTGGTTGGGGAACTAGATCCCACATGCATGCTGCAAACTGAGTCCACATGCCGCAACTCAGAAGTCTGCATGCCGCAACTAAAGATCCCACGTGCCACAACTAAGACGTATGGCAGACTAAGTAAATAAATATTTAAAGAAAAAAAAAAGCAGAGACAGGTGTCGGGCACAGTGTGTGCTGGCCTGGAGTCTGGGGAGAATGTGGTCTATCTGAGACCTGGATGTAGTGATGGAATAGCTTCACCAGAGGTTTAGAAGGTGGGCAGAGCAAGGGGGAGGTGACAGGGGCCTGAGGAGGAGGGGCTGTGCACGTCCTGGTGAGGGGCTGGCTTGATTCCGTCCCGGCCACAGATGGGATACCTTCCATTTGCTGAGGGTGCCCCCGAGGCTGGGCCTGCCAGGATCCCTTAAGCCTTAAAAGGCCATCGTTCTAAAAATACTAACCCAGGACCTCCTCCATCCTGCCATTATTTTAAACTTTACATCTTGAAATTACTTCTGTTAGTTAGGGTTCTCCAGAGAAACAGAACCGGTAGGCTATATATAGATTTATATAAGAGGAGATTTACTGTAGGGATTGGCTAACCCTCTTCTGGAGGCCAAGAAGTCCCACGATGTGCATCTGTGAGCCGGAGGCCTAGGAGAGCGGACAGTGTAGTTCTGTCTGAGTCTGGAGGCCTGAGACCCAGGGGACCAGACAGTGTGCATCTCAGTTCCCGGCCCAAGGGCTGAGAATCAGGAGCTCAGATGTCTGGGGGCAGGAAAGGATGGAGGCCCTGGCTAAAGAAGAGAAGGGGGATTGACCCTTCCTACACATTTTTTTTTCCCTAATTTGGTCCTTCAACTGATAAGATGAGGCCACCCACACTGGGGAGGGCCATCTGCCTTTTTTTTTTGATTCCATATATATGTGTTAGCATACGGTATTTGTTTTTCTCTTTCTGACTTACTTCACTCTGTGTGACAGACTCTAGGTCCATCAGTCTTCTCTTTAATAAATTAGGGATTAAAAATATGGACCACTGGGCTCCCCTGGTGGTGCAGTGGTTGAGAGTCCGCCTGCCGATGCAGGGGACACGGGTTCTTGCCCTGGTCCGGGAAGATCCCACGTGCCGTGGAGCAGCTGGGCCCGTGAGCCATGGCCGCTGGGCCTGTGCGTCCAGAGCCTGTGCTCCGCAACGGGAGAGGCCACAACAGTGAGAGGCCCGCGTACCGCAAAAAAAAAAAAAAAAAAAAAAGGACCACTAAATTGAATGCAGTGTTCCAGATCACATCCTGGAACAGAAAAAGGGCATTCTTAGAAAAATAGGTGAAATCTGAATAAAGTTTAGTTTATCATATGGTACAAATGTTAATTTCCTGTGGTTATGCAAGATGTTAACCTCAGAGGAAATGGGATGAAAGGTGTGTGGGGTACCACAGAGACGTGAGGCTTCATTTTCTGTGTCAACCTGACTGGACTAAGGGATGCTCAGGTAGCTGTCTGTGTTTATGGAAGAGATTAGCATTTGAACCAGTAGACTGGGGATATATGTATATGTATAGCTGATTCACTTTGTTTGATTTATTTATTTATTTTTAAACATCTTTATTGGAGTATAATTGCTTTAAAATGGTGTGTTAGTTTCTGCTTTATAACTCACTTTTTATATCCCCATATCTCCTCCCTCTTGCGTCTCCCTCCCACCCTCCCTAACCCACCCCTCTAGGTGGTCACAAAACACTGAGCTGATCTCCCTGTGCTATGCAGCTGCTTCCCACTAGCTATCTATTTTACATTTGGTAGTGTATATATGTCCATGCCACTCTCTCACTTCGTCCCAGCTTACCCTTCCCCCTCCCTGTGTCCTCAAGTCCATTCTCTACGTCTGCATCTTTATTCCTGTCCTGCCCCTAGGTTCTTCAGAACCATTTTTTTTTAATATTCCATATATATGTTTTAGCTTACGGTATTTGTTTTAGAAACTAACACACCATTGTAAAGCAATTATACTCCAATAAAGATGTTTAAAAAAAATAAAAGAGAGAGAGAGAGAAGACCGAGGCTCTCAGAGTTTCCATGGTTTGCTCCCAGGCCCAGAACCATCCTGCCTGTTGCTTCCCTCTGCCCTTAACCTCCCAGGGACGCCATCTCTGTCAGGCGTGCAGCCTGGGTCCCCATTGTCTGCTCCTGCAGAAGTCATAAGACATTGCTCTCAGCACCCCTCTCTCTGTTGAAAGGTTGTGGTTCAAGAGCCTTTGAGGAGACTTACCTTTCCTCTCTTTTTACCTTTTCTCTCTTTTTCTACAGAAATTTACCTGGGGAACTGGGCAGGATAAATTTAATCAATAATTAAGTCATGAATAAAAGTGGTGGTTCCCTCTTGAGTGCCTGGAGTCTCCTTCACACAGTTCCTTCACCTCCTGGGGTTCTGAGGGGACTGATGGGTCCGTCCACCCCCAGCATCACCTCCAGCCTGGCTGAGCAGATCCCTTCCCCGGCACTTTACATGCTGAAGACAAGAGGGTTGTAAGGTGACACACTGTGACACAGGATGACACATGACAGGGGTCTGGACGAGGCAGAGAGGAGGGTGCAATGACTCCTCTGTCTGTGTGTGACCCGGGATCACCCTGGATGCCCAGGAGATGCCCAAGTTTGAGTCAGGTGCTGTTACTGCTTCCAAAGTTCCCCGAGTCATTGGAGGCTGTGCCCTGAGGTCCCTGGGCCCAGCCGGCACTCTGCCCAGTGTTTCCTTCTCCCCTGGAGGTGTCGCCAGGAGGTTGGCCCCATTCCACTCCTTCTTTCTGACTATTTCAAATTAGAAAATGATGACAAACCTTCTTCTTTTGAATTCAGAACCCTTCCTTCCAGTTTCTCCCCCATGGTCTCTCCTCTCCATTCTTAGATGCAGACAGACCAGTGCAGGGCAGTGAGCTGACAACTACCTGGTGAGTTCCACATCGTGAAAAGCATCTCAGCCAGTTGTCCCACCATGCCTGCACAACACAGTTTTCTGGATGAGAGAGGAGGGCAGGGGTCAAAGCACCTGGCCTGGAGCCTGCACTTCCTGGATCAGAAACTCCAAGGGGAGACTCAGCAACCTGTGTTGAAATGCCCATCATGTGAATCCCGTTCGGCTCCAGCCAGCACTGGGAACTTCTGAATTTCTCACCATTCAGGTATCAGAGTAAGGGACTGAGAAAAGTTAACTTAGACAATAAGTGGAATCATCAATGCAAAGCTCATCACAGATTTTTTGGTTCAAACAAAGAATTCCCACCCCAAACCCTAGTCATGGAATAGTGCACTAATTAGCCACTGGATTCCAGAGGGAGGATGAGGCAGACTCCTAGGACTGGGTCATCTATGATGACTGACTGACAAAGGGTTAATATCCAAAATATACAAACAGCTCATACAGCTCAATTAAAAAAAAAACCCAATCAAAATATAGGCAGAAGGCCTAAGTAGACATTTCTCCAAAGAAGATACACAGATGGCCAAGAGGCACATGTTCAACATGGCTAACTAACTATTGAGAAATGCAAATCAAAACTACAGTGAGGTATTACCTCACACTGGTCAGAATGGCCATCATCAAAAAATCTACAAATAAATGCTGGAGAGGGTGTGGAGGAAAGGGAACCTTCCTACACTGTGGGTGGGAATGTAAATTGGTACAGCCACTATGGAGAACAGTATGGAGGTTGCTTAAAAAACTAAAAATAGAACTACCATATAGTCCAGCAATTCCACTCTTGGGCATATATCTGGAAAAGATGAAAACACTAATTTGAAAAGATACATGCACCCCAATGTTCATAGCAGCACTATTTATAATAGCCAAGACATGGAAGCAACCTAGTGTCCATCAACAGGTGAATAGATAAACAAGATGCAGTACATATATATATTATATATATATTATATATATATAAAATATATATATATACACACACAATGGAATATTATTCAGCCATAAAAAAGAAAAAAATAATGTCATTTACAGCAACATGGATGGACCTAGAGATTATCATACTAAATGTAGTAAGTCAGACAGAGAAAGACAAATATCATATGTCTTATATGTGGAATCTAAAAAATTGATACTAACGAACTCATTTACAAAACAAATAGACTCACAGACATAGAAAACAAATACATGGTTACTAAAGGGGAAAGGGCAAGGGAAGCAAAAATTAGGAGTATGGGATTAACAGATAGAGACTACTATATAGAAAGTAGATAAACAACAAGGACCTACTATATAGCGCAGGGAACTATATTCAGTATCTTATAATAATTTATAAGGGAAAATAATCTGAAAAAGAATGTATGTATGTGTGTGTGTGTGTGTATATATATATATATATATATATATATATATATATATATATATAGATCTGAATTATTTTGCTGTACACCTGAAACTAACATAACATTGTAAATCAATTATACTTCAATTAAAAAAAACGACTGTCACAGATTCTTTGGTTCAAATGAAAACTCCCCACCCAAACCCTAGTCATTGAATAGTGCACTAATTTGCCTCTGGATTCCATAGGGAGGACGAGTCAGACTCCTAGGACTGGGTCACCTAATAGAAAGATTATTAAAAGTTGACTATATATGTATAAGTGCATACATAATGTAAAATTACATCTATACGTGCATTTTAACATTATGTATATGCCTCATCCTCCCTGTGGAATCCGGTGGCTAATTAGTGCACTATTCAATGACTAGGGCTTGGGGTGGGGATTTTTCATTTGAACCAAAGAATCTGTGACAGTCTTTTTTTTAAATTGAAGTATAGTTGATTTACAATGCTGTGTTAGTTTCAGGTGTTTTTTAGGCTATTTTTCCCAAGCAGGGCCAGGTGGTGAGTTGCCTGGACCATTTCAGGTGCCAGACCAGGAGCTGAGAACAGGACAGACAGTCCTTTATCCTCGTGGAACTGGGGAGCCGAGCAGTGTTTTTCCTGCAACTTAGATTGAGGAATGTGAAGCTGGCAGTGCCAGGTTGAAACCCCACTAGTACCTCCTCTGCACAGTGGCCGTGAGTCAGCCAAAGCAGCCACTACACCGTTATCAACCCACCCACCCTGTGTGGAGTCCATCTCTTCCTGCCCAGCAGCCTTAGTCAGGGCCCCTGAAATCCATTCGATTTTGTACCACACACTCATCAGGGGTGCCCTCCCCTCTGTCCTGGCAAGGACACAGCCCAGTGACCACTTAAGGCTTCAGTCACCATTGATCATTGACCTGAACAGGGCCACAGGGGGGGCCAGACAGTCTGGTCATCCCCAGTGTCCAGAGAAGCCGCGTGTCCAGGACCCACAGAGGATGGACAGCCTGTCTCCTAACCCTCCTCTCAGTGTCCCACCTCTGGGTCACGCAGCTTCCTCCCCTAGCTCTGCAGGTGCCAGCTTTACCCCACACCTGTTGGGAATGAAGCTTCTGGAATAACAGTCATGTTCCAGGGTTTGACTATGTGTTAAGTTAAGGCCGGGAGCTTCTGCAGAACCAGGGAAAGGCACCTCCAACTCTGTGTTTGGTGACAGTGGTTTTCCCACGCTCGTCGGGCTCTGCATTCAGGGTGCGACAAACTTTTCAGGGTCAAGAATCCTCAGAGCAGTGAGGCTCTCAAAATAAGGGAACATGTGCTCATTCAGATAACAGATTTGGGCACTTTCTCTGCCCAGGCATTGCTGAGAACGCTTTGCAATGGAAATTGGTTCTGGACAAAGCTGGAAGCAGAAAAGAGCTGCTGCAGCGTCTGCAAACTACTAGTTGCCAACCGTCTAAATATTTCCAAATACTTCTTCTAAAATATTTTTTCTTCAGCATATAATGAGGTTAATTTTCCCATTATTTCTAGTATTTTTTAAATTGATAACAGTTTAAGCATCCAGTCATTATACATTCATTTGGTATTCATGGAAATAGCAGAAATCATAACGAATTCATTTGATATTCATGTGGTTGTCACATGCACTTTCATAAAGATACTACTGTAATGCAACCTTCCTTTGGCTGGTTGCCTTTTTATGAGGCCAACTATTTCATTTGATCTGATTTTGCAGCCTCCAGGAGATAGTGTCTTCCAGGTAGCTGCGGCTTTGTCTCAAGCCAGCTAAGGTGCTTTAGAAACTATTCTGGTACAACGGCCACCTTGCACCTTGCAGATTCACACCTACACCCAGTCGCATTAGACCTCTTGAAGTTCATTGTCCTCTTACTGTCTCTCTCCAGCACACCCAGCTTGGCTTATGGCACACCGGCTACTCCCTAAATACTGATTGAATTCTTGAGCATTTGAGGAGAGTCCAAGGATTTCCTGAACTGAGCATGCCCAAGCCCTCTCCCCTTCAGGACAAGGAGGACAAATTGAGTCCCGGTTCCTTTGCTTCTATGTGGCATCAGCAGCTTGTCTTCAGTAAGGATGTACAATTCAGGAGTCCCTGATTCACGTTAACGCAACATAGAGATGAATCCTTATTAGTTTAGTGATGCATAGGATCGGTGGTGACGTAGTCCTCGAAATTTGCAATGAAACCAGGCCAGAGTATTCATCATCAGTGTGATGAGGCATGGAGTAGCCTTGTACTTTCTTGCATGTGGCTTTACAATGTACTCTCCATCCTGCTGGTACCTCATGTGCTCAACAGCCCTGAGAGACAGGAACCATTTTCTCCACTTCATAAATGGCCAAAGTGAGGCTCGGTAAAGCCAGCGTGCAAACAGTTATTCACCTTCTAGAACTGCCTCCTCTGTTCCCCCAGGAAGAAGAGAAGCATTTTGTTCAGTGAGGGGAGAGGCAAATGCTGTGGTCCATCATGAGTGCAGGTCCTACCCCAGGAATTCTGAGAAGCATTGCAGTGGCTGACCCAGGGCCAGAGAAAAGGGACATTCCTCAAAGTGGGGATATGGAGAAGTAGGATCCCCACATGCTCCCACAGTCACGTCGCGGCAAGTCAAAAGGTGAGTTGTTTCAATGCGTCTCCCTGGGCGTGATGGGACTCATATCCGGGGGACTTAACAGAACCTTTGTAAACTAGTCCAGGGCATGAGCTTCTGGGCCCAACAGTGTAAGAAACTCAGAGCAAGACAATTGAGGAACTTTGGAGGAGAAGGAGCTGGTGGGAAGCAGACCCCATGGGAGGGCTCTCAGTGATGTCCTTTCATTTTGATTTTCTCTTATGTTTTCCCAACCCTAATCAAATGCATTAACACATATTTAGTTTAATTACCGTATCAGGAGGAAATTCATTTTTACTGATACAATTAGGAGACTAGCAGATAGTGTCTTACAAGTGACTTGGAGCCACATTAACAAAATATGATAGTAATTGATGTGATACTCACAAGATCTGGTGGCAAAATGGATTATTTTAATTGCGTCAAGGGGAATCCTCTTCCTGGTTCTTCTGACTCCCTTCCATCAGCCAAGTGTCAAGCAGCAAATGTGCCACTTATTTGTGCCTGGGGTTCAGTGGGCACAGAGTGATTGGATGTGCATATGGCTCCCTGGATGAGATTCTGGGATCCAGTTCACCCATCCTTGCCTGATTCATGTGCAGACGTGTCTGCTGGTCAGAAAATATTTCACTTAAATTAGTTAAAAATGCAATAAAAACAACAACTGCAGAAACCCACTGTATGATCAGTTCAGATATTTTAGTACCTAGACCTTGATAAACCTAGTGCATTTATTTTTAAGTAAAGCCAGGGAATGATTTCTATTTTTGTTTTTTACATCTTTATGAATTGCCTTTGTAATATCCGTACATTCAAAGTAAAAGCTATTCAGATATGTTTTGAATATCTTCACATGACACCAGAATGGGCCATCTCTCCTCAAAGCAAGCACATTATTAATTTCTTCACAAAATATCTGAACAGGATTTTTCAATTAATTTTTTTCCTGTTGTGTTTGCCTCCATCTGACACCACAGATGTGATGTTGTCTTTTTCACAGCTGGAGACCAACTAAAATGGCCTCTGGGATAATGTGAATATGTCAAGCAACAAAGAATATGGCATTTAAAGCAAGAGAATTCCTATCTTCATGATGAAACTTTGCCCTTTTCTCATGTTCTTTTCCTAGCTCATTCAGACGAGTGTCTGCAATTTCCTGACCTACCAATTAGTTCTTGAATGAGCAGGTTGGAAAACCACCCCGTGTCACATCCATGGCTGATACCCTCACTTATGGGACCTTGACCCCAGCCAGCCAGCCTTCTCCTGGTCTGCGGTGTGATTAATAGTTGCATGCTGGTCTAATTGCAGTCTGCGTGTTGATCCCCATCAGAGCATTCCCCGTTGACTTTGGAGCCATCTCAGACTCTGATTACTTGCTGCTAGCACAATAGAGCTTGCGTGCATGCCTGTGCCTGTGTATACATGCATGTGCATGTGTGTGTGTGGAGCATTTCCGGTCGGGAATCACCCTGATCTCTGAGAGCAGCATGTATCCGGTCACACCGTGTGGTCCGAGGCCGATAAAATGAACTTAATGACTGACTCTGCCTATATCTGTGGCTCTGTCTACATAGCTTCTCAATAAATGGGAAGGAAAATTAATTCATTTGGGCTGATGACTTTGCATTAGAAGAGCCAGGAAAGCCTGTTGCTTGAATTTATGTGAAACATCAAATTTGGTCTGGTGGGTTGATTTGTGTAAGCGGTTGGCAATGGTGACTCCAGATGGTTTTCCAGTGTTGATGCTGATTGTTTTCTGCCGAGAGCCCCCCCAGCACCCGAGCTCGCACCTATCAGCTTGTTTGCTGCAGCCTAATGGCATTTTTGCGGACGGTCTTCGATGGAGTAAGTTTAACTAAAAGGTAAAAGTTGTATGAGGTTTGGTCCTGTCTTCTCTTTCTTGTGTTTGATGTACACACTGCATCTTTTACTGTTAATCAAAGAAGGTGATCTATTCATACTTTTAGCTAATTATTTACTCAATTAAAATAATTTATGGATCATCTACTCAACAATAACCCTTAATACTCGTTGATGCATTCACTCATTCAACACATGGTCATAAGAGCACTTGTCTAGAGAGCTTCACAAATCCCTTAAGAGAGGGGGAAAAAAAAGCACGTCCTTCCCAACTCTTAGAGAATATCACTGCCTACAAGGTGACAGAAACAACAAAAATGTGCATCTGAGATGCCAGCCTGGAATGTTCTCCAGCCAAGTGACACTCATTCACCAGCCTCAGAGAAGAGAGGATGCTAATTTTTACCTCCCCAAAGGACAGACATCTTTTGGCCCTGTGTGTGACTCACTCATGGTCAAAACCATGAATGTTCAGATTGCGAGTTTGAGGTCTCCAGTAGGAAACTGTGCTGGGTGTCCTGTGAGATACAAGGCCCATCAGTCAGTCATTTATTTCCTCAACCACGTGTAACTGAGGGCCTTCTGTTTGTCAGGCACTGTGATGAGTGTCAGATGAGATGAAGACCCTGGTCCCTTCCATCTAATCTGGGGAGACAGGAATATACAAGGCAAAACTGATGAAGGAAATTCAGTGTGGGGCTACCTTGGCTGGGAGCATCAGAGAAGGTCTCTACAGATGTGACTTTCAAGCTAAAATCCAATGAGGACAAAGAAAGAGTTTTGTAGAAACCTAAGGAAGAATATTTGGTAAATAAAGAACCGATAATAAGCAATAAAAAGACCCATAAGAGAAAAGAAGAAAAAGCAGAGACTGAAACCTAATAGGAGGGCGGGTAAACCATAGACTATTTCAACATGGCAGTGAGCAGGGGAGGCATCACGTGGATCCGGGGAAGGTTCCCATCTGTGTTTAATGTAATGGAAAGTCCATGGAGGGTTTTACAGGGGAGAGCATCATAACTGAATTTAAGGTTTTAAAGTTCCCTCTACAGTGGAGAATGGATATTGGGTGGGTCAGGGGCAAGAATGGAACCAGGATGGCTCTCAAGAAGATTCAGCTATGTTTTCACCTTACATTTCCTGCTGACCTTAATTCAGTTCTTGGTGAATGATGTTCTCTGTCTTCAGGTGTCCTCAGCGACCTTCAGCTCAGACCTATGGCAATGGTAGATGTGAAGCTAATGGCATGGTCCATCTGTCAACAGACCTCCTTTAGCTTGAGGGTGGCAGGTGTACACTCAGGTTGCCGAGGCTCAGGGCCCAGCCACTGCGTAGACAAGCTCAGTTCCCATGCAGTGGGCACCATTTTTCCCCAACAGCAAACTAGGGTGCTGCTCACATCAATCCAGCTCTCAGTGCTAAGGAGACACCGTGGGTGACAGACTTCACACTCATACACGATGCAAGAATATATTTCATACTGAGAGTAATATACAGTGACCACTGGGGCATTTATGACCCTAAACCACTTTAAACGTTTGCACGTACCTTGAGAATCTGTAGAAAGAGACACAGGTCCTCTATAAATGCTGTCATGAACGTGTACTGCTTTGTGTCGACTCAGCCGTCAGCCTATCCTTCCTAACTCTGGGGGGTTTTCCCACTACAATCAAGTATCTGTCTTTGGACCACCAATCCCAGGACCCATCCAATGAGTAAAGGAATTGGTCTAAATGGTGGCTTGTGAGCCAGAAGGGACCATGCACAGCCCACGTGGCAGCTGATCCATGTGCGCTGCAGGAGAAAATGTCTGTCTCTGCTGGACTCTGAAGCTGTGAATCCAAGGCTGTTCTTGGCTACCTTTTCTCATGTGTGGAGCCTGCATGTGTGTCTATCTGTCTGCAGAAGGAAACCCAATGGAGACCCAAAAAGAGATGAAAAGCAGATGTGAGGGGAGAGAAAGAGAGAGAAAGAAGGAGAGAGGAAGCCTGGTCTCCCTGAGTCCGTCACGGGGCTCTGGTCTCCACAGTTTTCTCAATCTGTAAATTAATCCCAGTTTCCTTCCCCACCACGAGAACTAATAAATTCGTGTTTTGCAAAAGTTATTTGACTCAGGCTTCTGTCCCTCAAAACAAGACTTGACTAACAGCTACTGCTGCACGTGTCTTATGAAAGCCTAGATGTGTCCAAGCTTCAGACGTCCCAAGCACTGGACTGAGCCCAGCCTCCCCTCCTCGGCCCTTTTGGGGAAGGGGAATTTTCACACTGGCTTCCTTCCATCTCTAGCCAACTGCCCTCAAACACAGGCTTTGACTACCATGAAGTAATTTACTCACCTGGCCTGTCCTAAGCCTCACTGCGAGAGGAGTTGCCGACACGGGATGATCCGAACGAGGCCAGGTCCTCAGTGGCCCTGCCTTCTGCACCATCTCCAGGCACAAATTCCACCCAACTTCTTAGACAGCCTTTATGAACCAGGCTGGCTAGTTTATTTCTCCAGATGTTTGTGATCTCATCTCTTATTAATATCTCTAGGAGTCTGCCTACCACCGGGGTCAGATGTGCTATCTCTTGGCCAGTGAGTCTCCTTCCTAGAGATTGGAGTTCTCCCTCCTTCAATCCGTCAGCATCTCTCATTTCCAAAAGAACCCTTTAAAAAAATCTATTCTCAAAAAGAGTAATCGCTTCTCTCACCTTATGAATGATTCTGGACAGAGCGTAACTGATTGAGGATCTTGTTTTCCTTTCTAATATTTTAACTTTAACAAGCGGTCCTGTGGCCCTTTGATTTTTTTCCCCCATCGTGTCTAAAGCCCCAGATTGTTTCCCTTTCTATTATAACCCTTGAACCTGCCTTTTGTTTCCTTTGTGTGAAATGTTTGGTCTCCCTTCCCAAGAAAAGCTCTCTCAATCTGGCAGTTTGGTGACTGCTAATGTTTTGGATGAATCAGCAAATGGCATTTAACGCTTCACTGGTGTTTTATCTCACGTTGCTCTTTCCTCTTGTGACCTGTTGAACTCCAGGCAGAAACGCAAAGGAATCGTGGAGGGGGAGGGACGGACTGGGAGTTTGGGGTTAGTAGATAAACAGCCAGGTCCTGCTGTAGAGCACGGGGAGCTATATCCAATATCCTGGGATACACCATAACGGAAAAGAATGTTAAAAAGAATGTATATGTATGTATAACTGAGTCACTTTGCTGTGCAGCAGAAATTAACACAACATTGTAAATCTACTATACTTCAATTTAAAAAAAAAGAAAAAAAAAAAAAGAAAGGAAAGCAAAGGAACCAAAGTACACTTGCACGCAAATGAACTTGCAGTTGGGCTGCTGGCTTGGCTGGAATTGCAATCTGGGGTCTTTTCCTCTTTTGACATGACTGTGTCTCATCCACCAGCAATCTTTCCCGTTGAGATGCCACTGGAAAAAGGCTCTTCTCTGCCTGAACCATTCTGCCTGGAAATTGCACTCTGGAGTGTAACTGCTCCCAGGTGTGGAGATGCAGCCTGGACAACGCTTGGCTACATCTCTTCCCCTGACACTGACACACAAACTTGGAACTTAGCAAACCCTGAAACTTGGATTTTTCCTTCCTACCAAAATGTATGCTTTTTAAATGAATATTTTAATGTAAAAGAGTCATGCCCTAAGGGGATCTTTGCAAAGGGGAAATGGGATTTGAATAAGCCAACAACCTCCGTCGGCGCCCAGGTAGAGTCTTTTCAGTTACAGGAGACATTATTTGGGATGCCACAGATTGTCTGCCATCGTCTCCTTGAATTCTTGAGCAAAACATCTATTTCTAGAGGCTGACAAGGTGTTTGTTGTTTCCATTCAAGATGCAGTAAATCAGGAAAATCACAGGAAAGATTAGAACTAAATATGATGGTAAGAAAGAAAATCTCCAGGTACTTGGCGTAAGTGGGAAACTTCCCTTCATTTTTTTTTTTTTTTTTTTTTTCTGTGGTACACGGGCCTCTCACTGCTGTGGCCTCTCCCGTTGCGGAGCACAGGCTCCGGACGCGCAGGCTCAGCGGCCATGGCTCAGGGGCCCAGCCGCTCCGCGGCATGTGGGATCTTCCCGGGCTGGGACACGAACCCATGTCCCCCCGCATCGGCAGGCGGACTCTCAACCACTGCGCCACCAGGGAAGCCCTTCCCCTCATTTTGAGGACTATCCTTCATAAATGGATAATCTATGGGCCCAAGTAACCTCCTTGCCTGTGGGTTCTGGGAGGAGAGCTCATTTCCACAACAAACTTGATACCCAGGCCACAGTCCCAAATCAATCATCCCAGACCTTGAAAATGGCAGCATCTGTCCTAAGTAACAGCATTCAGAACGTGCAAGGCAAGATCTAAATGACAATTACCAAGCCTTCCAATCTAAAACTGAACTGAGGTTATGGCCATCCAAGCCTGGCAAAGGAGACCACTAGGTAATTTCACCTGTTGAATTATTTTTTCCCTCCAAAGCACCACGATTATAACTAGAGTCAGGGGGCTTCTTGCTCCCAGGTTCTCTGATGATGGTGTGGACGCACAGGTAGGAGGCTGCAGAATGTTCATATTAACAGTGAAGATGACAGGCAATTCTTCAGAGGGTGAAGGACCTTGTCTCTAATTTTCAAGGACTGTGCTCTATGTCACTAGGGCTAATTAGCTGTGATCTTCCCACAAGCAAGAAAAACAATACACTTGCTCTTAAGCTTTAACTATTCAACAGGAAAGGTTTTCCAGGAATCGGTATCTTTCAGTGGGGTCATCAATACCTTAAAAATCCCCAGTGGATGCTTGTCCCCTTTCTTTAGAGTGCGGTGGTTTGGAGACAGGTCTACACACTGGGTTTGTGGGAGGAGGACCATCTTGCCTTCAGACTGAACTCCCAGGGCTATCTGCCCATCTCGCCCCCTCCAGCTTCGTGGCTACTCCTCCATCAGGGTATGCTCAGCTCTGGAAATCGAAAAACAGTTCCACTCCTGCAGCTTCTGGACCAAGTCACTTTAAAGCTTCTCGTGCCTCTACTGCATGGACAGATTCCCAGCTTATTTACTCTTCTTGGAGTCACTAATACGCCTTGGATGTCACCTGAAGGAAGAAAGCCAAACCCACATCTTGAGCTACAGAGGACACGGTCGCTTTCCACAGGAAGCTCAGACATGTCAACAATAGCTGTGATGTGGTTGCATTTATTGTCTGAATTCTAGTTATCTGATACCTTCATGTTGGAGCTTTCCTTTTCTCTTTCTAATCCCTGAAAAACAGGTTTTTGAAGCAAATGCTGCTTTTCCCTGAGAATGAATAGCGTACTTTTCCTAAAACAGGGGAAAGTCAGTGCTCTCCTGTTTTGCAAGGCTGAGAGGTGCCTACGGACCCCAGAGGCTCCCGCACCTCCACTGCCAGCCTCATTCACCACCAAATCCAGCTCATGTTTTCTGTTCTTTTGGGAGCTGCTCTTTCCTCCGTGATCGTGGCTGTAATTACACAAATGATCTGCTCCACTGTCACTTCTAGTCAAAGGTGTCATCTAAAATTAAAAATTCATGTAAAATCTGGAGATGCAACTTTTAAGCAGACAGGGGAGACCTGATCTGATTTTACAATCAATGTTTTACTTAACCCTTTCATGCCTCTTGGACTATGCATGGGAGATGGGAGATTTCAGGGATCCGGCCACCTGGAAGATGTCTGTGTGAATTTGCTCGGGCTACTGCTGCAAAATACCACACACTGGGAGGCTGATAGGACAGAAATTTATTTTCGCACAATTCTGGTGGCTATAGGCCCAAGATCAAGCTGTCAGCAGGGTTTTTTTTTTTTTTTTTCTGAGGCCTCTCTCCATGGCTTGTAGACGGCTGTCTTCTCCCTGAATTTTCATGTGGTTAACCCTCTGTGTGTGTCGGTGTCCAAATTTCTTCTTTTTATAAGGACCCAGTCATATTGGATTAAGGTCCACTCTAATGACCTCATTTTAACTTAATTATTACTTTAAAGACCCTATCTCCAAAGACAGTCACATTCTGAGGTTCTGGGGTTAGGGCTCCAACATATGAATTAGGAGGAAAGCAACTCAGCCCATAAAAATGTCCCACTACCATCTAAGATGAGCAAGTGTCCAAATGGGAAAGTCCAGTGGTCTGGGGGCACCTCTGTGTCTGGTGGATCCAGCCACACAACACAACAATTGGATTCATGTCTCAAGAAATTATACTCCTAACTATATGCGATCAGGAGCCTTAGATTCTGAAAAATTTCTTGGACATTTTAAATATGGAGATTTGCAAAGCCAACATTAGACCAAGATGCTGACTTTTATAACAGCATTTAACATTTGTTTTGACTTTAAATCCATGCATAAGACAAGTGAAGCATATTATTATTATTAATTTTAATCTTAAAAATATTTAAGTTAACATACAGCAAAGTTAACTGGGGGGGGGCATTAGTGTTTGATTCTATGAGTTTTTACATATATGAATTAATGTCACCAACAATGCAATCACGGTAAATACAATTCTATCACCCCCCAAAATTTCCTTCTGTTGCCTCTTTGTAGTCATATCCTCAACACACCACTGATATGTTCTCTATCCTTATAGTTTAGCTTTTGTGAGAAGGTCGCATAAGTGGAACCATATGATATGTAACCTTTAGAGAGTTACCTCTTCAACCCAGCATAATACCCTTGAGATTCAACCATGTTGATGTATCGATAATTTATTCCTTTTTATTGCTGAGTAGTATTCCATTATATGGAGGTACCCCACCTGGTTCATCCATTCATTGAAAGACACTTGTGTTAGTTCTAGTTTTCAGTGATTAGAAATAAAACTGCCATAAACATACACATATAGGTTTATATGTAAACTTACGTTTTGAGTAAACACCTAGAAGTAGGATTGCTGGTTCACATGCTAAGTGTATATTTAGCTTTATGAGAAACTGTCAAATTTTTCCAGAGTTACCATAGCATTTGGCACTTACACCAACAATGTATGAGAGTTCTAGCCACTCTGCATCACACTAGTCTTGGTATTATCAAAGTTTTTCTTTATTTGTTTGTCATTCTAATAGGTATATAGTTTGTGGGCTTGATTTGCATTTCTCTGCTGGCTAATGATATTGAGCATCTTTTTATGGGCTTATTTGTCATTTGTATGTCTTCTTTGGTGAAGTATTTTTTCAAACCATTTGCCCATTTCTTAATTGAGTTGCTTGTTTCCTTATTCTTTCATGTTGAGGCTTCTTTATGTATCCTCATACAACTCCTTTTTAAGATATATAATTTGCAAATATTTTCTCCAAGCCTTTAGCTTGTCTTTTAATTCTCTTTTCTGAGTCATATCTGAAAACTCTTAGCAAAGCTAAAGTCATGAATATTTTTCCAATGCTTTATTCTAAAAGTCTTATAGTTTTATACTTTATATCTGTGATCTATTTTGAGTTAGCTTTTGTATCATGTATGGGATATATATTAAAGTTAATATTTTTGCATGTGAGTGTACAACTGTTCAAAAACTATCCTTTCTCTATTGAACTGCCTTTGTACCTTGGTCAAAAATCAATTGCCTTTCCAGGTGGATTCACTGGTAAATTCTACAAAACATTCAAGGGGGAAAATTATACCAATTCTCTGTAATCTCTTCCAGGATAGAAGCAGAAGGAATACTTCCTAACTCATTCTATAAGGCAACATTACCCTAATACCAAAACCAGACAAAGACATTACAAGAAAAGAAAACTATAGACCAATATCTCTCATGAATATAGATGCAAAAATCCTCAACAAAATGTTAGCAAATAGAATCCAAAAAAAGCATAAAAAAATTTTACAACACAGATAGGTGGGACTTATCCCAGGTATGCAAGGCTGGTTCAACATTCAAAATCAATAAATGTAATCCAACATATCAATAGACTAAAAAAACATGGTCATATCAATAGATGCAGAAAAAGTATTTGACAAAATCCAACACTGTTTTATGATAAAAATTCTCAGTAAACTAGGAATAGAGAGGAACTTCCTCAACTTGATAAAGAACATCTACAAAAACTCTATAGTTGACATAATACACAATGGTGAGAAATTTGAAACTTTCCCAATAAAATCAGGTACAAGCAAGGAGACCCCCTCTCACAACTCCTTTTCAACATTGGACTGGATGTCCTTGCATAGCAGTAAAGTAGGAAAAGGAAGTAAAACTTACACAGACTGGGAAGGAAGAAATAAAACTGCTTTCATTTGAAGATGGCATAATAATCTCTGTAGAGAATCCAAAAGAATTGCTTGAAAAATATCCTCCTGGAACTAATAAGTGATTATAGCAAAGTTATAGGATACAAGGTTAATATTAAAAAAAGTGAATTGCTTTCCTATTTACTAGTAATGAGCAAGTAGAATTTGAAATGGAAAACACAATACCATTTACACTGGCATCAAAACACTGAAATACCTAGGTATAAATCTTATAAAACATGTACAAGAAAAATATAAGTAAAGCTGCAAAACTGAAGAATGAAATCAAAGAGATAAATAAATGGAGAGATATTCCATGTTCATGGATAGGAAGACTCAAAATTGTCAAGATGTCAGTTCTTCCCAACTTGACCTATAGATTCAATGCAATCCCCAATAAAACCCAGCAAGTTATTTTGTGGGTATTAACAAACTGATTCTAAAGTTTATATGAAGAGGCAAAAGATCCAGAATAGCCAACACAATATTGAAGTAGAAGAACAAAGTTGGAGGACTGACACTACATGACTTTAAAACTTCCTGTAAAGCCACAGTAATCAAGACAATGTGCTACTGGTGAAAGAATAGACATATATATCTATGGAACAGGATATAAAGCCCCCAAACAGACCCACACAAATATAGTCAGCTGATCTTTGACAAAGAACCAAAGACAATACAATGGAGAAGAAGTAGTCTTTTCAGCAGATGGTACTGGATACCTGGACATCCATTCACATGCCAAAAAATGAATCTAGACACAGACCTTATGCCCTTCATAAAAATTAACTCAAAGTGGATCACAGACCTAAATGGAAAATATAAAACTATAAATCTAGAAGATAACTTAGGAGCAAATCTAGGTGACGTTGGGTATAACAATGCCTTTTTAGATATAACACCAAAGGCACAATCCATGAAAAAAAATAACTGATAAACTGGATTTCATTAAAGATAAAATTCTGCTCTGCTAACGACAGTGTCAAGAGAATAGGACCACAGCCACAGACTGGGAGAAGATACTTGCCAAAGACACATCTGATAAAGGATTGTTATCCAAAATATATGAAGAACTCTTAAAACTCAGCAATAAGAAAACAAACAACCCAGTTAAAAAACGGGCCAAAGACCTTAACAGACACCTCACCAAAGAAGATATACAAATCACAAATAAAAACATGAAAAGATGCTCAACATCATATACCATCAGGAAATGTAAATTAAGGCAGCAATGATATAGCACTATACAACTATTAGAATGGTCAAAATCTGAAACACTGACAAATCCAAATACTGGTGAGGAAGCAGAGCAACAGGAACTCTCATTCATTGCCAGTGGCAATACAAAATGGTGCAGCTATTTTGGAAAACTGTTTGGTGGCTTCTTATAAAATTATTTATACTCTCACCATACAATCCAGCAATCACCCTCCTTGGAATTTACCAAAAAGAGTTGAAAACTTATATCCACACAAAAACCCACACCTGGATGTTTAATGCTGCTTTACTCATAATTGCCAAAACTTAGGAGCAACCAAGATATCCTTCAGTAGGTGAATGGATAAACTGTGGCACACCCAGACAATGGAATATTATTCAGCACTAAAAATAAATGGACTATCTAGCCATGAAAAGACATGGAGGAATCTTAAATGCCTATTACTAAGGTAAAGAAGTTGATCTGAAAAGACTACTTACTGTATGATTCCAACTATATAATGTTCTGGAAAAGGCAAAATTTTGGAGACAGTAAAAAAGATCAGTGGTTACCAGGGGATTAGGTTTGTGGAGATAAATAAGCAGAACACAGAGGAGTTTTAAGGCAGTGAAAATACTCTGTATGATGTTATAATGATGGACATATGTCATTACATATTTGTCCAAACCCATGCAATGTACAAGACCAAGAATGAATCTTAAACTATGGACTTTGGGTGATTATAATGTGTCAGTGTAAGTTCATGCTTGGTAAAAATTGTAGCACTCTAGTGGGTTGATTATAGGGAAGGCTATACACGTGGGGAGCCAAGGGGTATATAGGAAATCTCTGTACCTCCCTCTGAATTTTGTTATAAACCTAAAACTGTTCTAAAAATATAAAGTCTTGGGCTTCCCTGGTGGCGCAGTGGTTGAGAGTCCGCCTGCCAATGCAGGGGACATGGGTTCGTGCCCCGGTCCGGGAGGATCCCACATGCCGCGGAGCGGCTGGGTCCGTGAGCCATGGCCGCTGAGCCTGCGCTCTGCAACAGGAGAGGCCACAACGGTGAGAAGCCCGCGTACTGAAAAAAAAAAAAAAAAAAAAAAAAAAATATATATATATATATATATATAAAGTCTTTTTAAAAACTCAATTGTCTATATTTTGGTGGATCTATTTCTGGACTCTCTATTTAGTTCCATTGATCAACGTATCTATGATTTCACCAGTATCACACTGTTTTGATTACTGTAGCTTTAAATGCTGTCTTAAAACTGGGCAGTGTGAGCCCTGTAATTTCATTCTTCTTTTTCAAAATTCTTTTGGCTGTTCTCTCTTTTGCTTCATATACATTTTACAGTCAGCCTGCCAGGATCTACAAAAAAAAAAAATCTTGTTAGGGTTTTATTGGAAGTGTGTTAAATCTATAGGTCAGTCTGGGGAAAATTGACATGTTAACTACCTTGAGTCTTCTAGCCATAAATGTGGTGTGAGTCTCCACTTACTTAGGATATCTTTAATTTCTTTCATTAACATTTTGTAATTTTGATACCAGAGCCTTTACGTGTTTTATTAGATTCACAGCTAAATATTTTTGAGGTTTTGTAAATGTTTTCCTTTTAATATTCATTTCCAATTACTGTTTGCTAATATATAGAAATATGATTGAGTTTTAAGTGTTGCCCTTGAATCCTCTGACTTTGCCAAACCTACTAACCCTAGATTAGTTCTAGAAGATTTTTTTCTATAGATTCTGCAGGGTGTTTTACATAGATAAACATGTGGTCTGCGAATAAGGACAGTTTTATTTCTTTTTTGTCCAATCTGTATGCCTTTTAATTCTTTTTCTTGCTTTATTACACTAGTCAATATTTTATTTTTCCTTGTTTCATTTTTGAATAAATGAGGCAATTTTATTTAGAATGTCCAAGGACTTACCCAAAGTCACATGCCTAGTAGTTGCCATAATAGAGGCTGGAATCCAGGCAGTTGGTTTTAGTGCCAATCTACTTCCAGCTCTGTCCCATGAGATGACAGATACAAAAGAAAAAGGGTACTGTCAGGATCTTTGTGTAGTTTTTCTACTGACTTTGCAATAACATTTGATTGAACTTGATCACTGATGATGCAGCCCCCTCCCTCTCATAGTTTTAAAGTCAAGCAGTGTCTAGGGTGGCTTGGGGCCTCAGCCCTGATGAGGTGGTCATTTCCAGGCATGAAAACTCCCAGCAGTCACTGTGCAGTCCCCAGACTTGCAGAACAAATTCTGAGTGCTTCTAAGGTGATGAGGTGAATGAAGAAGTGAAAGCAGGGTGGATTTCACCCATGACTTCTTCTGTTAGCAGCATCATTTTCCACTCTCCGGGGCACTGGAAGGTGGTGATGGTGATTCAGAAATGTCTGCTGCAATTTAGCTCACCCACTCATGGTTGCTGTTGGGGGCGCTGGAAATATAGACTCTAATGACTGGAGTGAGTGACAACACACTGGCTTCACCAGCCAGTATCACTGGCCCAGCAAAGCCATATCCCCAGGCAAGGTCTGATGGGGATGGAGGCACATCCAGCTGGATGTTCAGCATCTTCCCTAACAGGACTGACATCCTGCCTGGTTTTCTGCTTCGGGATCATCCCTTTCCCTGGAGAGAGCCCTCCCATCCATAAAGCGGTCTTCTGACTAAGGAAGAGCTCAGGATAGGGCCCCTGGACATGTCCCTGAACCTACTCCCAAGACATCTCATTGCCTGTGTAACAGTAGTGAAATCCATTCTGTAAAAACATAGTAAGATATAAAAACTTTGTTTTGGAAACAGTTTGAAGGCTGATGGGGCTTTTTCTTCAAAGAAAAAGTAGATGAGAGGAAACGTTATACTCCTCGAAGTTCACTCATACAGTATGTACTGGGTAAGGAGGAAATGGAAAAATCAGAAGCCTTAAAATCTGTCAACAAACATTTTCATTCTCTTTTCTACCTGGAAATGTTTGGGCTCAATGGACTTTGTTTCAAATGTGTTTGACCGAACAGAATATAGCAAATCATAGAGCGTGAACGTGGACCACATACTCTGCAATTTACATCAAAGAGCTCCTGGTGCCCTGGAAGGAGACTTGTATTTTGTGCACCATTTGCGACTTGCTGCTGTAATTCCACAGAGTCCACCATCCCTGTAAAAAAAAAAAAAAAAAAAAAAAAAAAAAAGAGGGAGAGATTGATTTGGTTATTGCAATTCTGAAAGGGAATTTTTGGGGTTTACTGCCATTCTTTGCCCTGCTACAAACCGTATTGAACACACACTCGGGTTGCTTTCATCAGTCCAGTAGGTTGGATTGAGAAAAAAAAAGCAAAACAAAATAAAAAAAAGGAGAACATGTGTGGTTTCCTATCTCCCAGATTTTGCAATTTCAAAATGAACACAAATTTAATTTTATTGACCCAACAAATGATGGTCCTAGGGGTGCTACCTTTCTCTACTTTTCAATAAACTGTTAACTCTTAAAGGAGTTTCCAGAGAGATGGAGAGACCCAGAGCCTTCAAGAGACTTGTTAATTAGTTAATGTTTTTTAAATGCCTTGGAGATGAAAGCTCTCTTAAGTGTGAAGGGTCAGGACGATATCATCGTTTGCCATGACAGGAGCGGCTGCTGTTTCCTTGAGCTTTTAGCAGTAAAATGAGAAGTGCCGGCATCTGTCTCATGTACTGAATTGTAATGTGAAGGAAAGCAAGAGGGGCTTCACTGCAGGAACCCCAAAGTGAGAACCCAAGACGCTGGACAGAGAAGAAAGGGGCTGAGCCTGTGAATCTCTTAGCTGAAGGAAGCCTGGCCCCAGCTCACTTCTTCTCAGGTGTCTCTGTGTATCCCCTTCGGTAGAAGATCTCCTTAACGTGGGGGCAGTCTGTGCAGGCAGGGATCTTGCAGTCACATTCACAAGGACACCGGGGCAGGCACGTTGGCGGGGCAGCCTGGGGACCCATCTGGCCGAGTCGGTCACGGGCTGCAGCAGCAGCAGCAGGTACAGGCGTGGTTGTGTAACTTGTAGGACATCAGAGTCTGGAAGGCAGAGCTGGCACCCAGAGATGTGGCTGGTGTCCCACCAGAGAGAAGTTTTCCAGAGGGCATGAGATCTAAGCCACATCTTGTTTGGTCTTACACAGGTGAAGGCAGCAAAGCATTAGGAAGCAGTGCAAAATTCAGAAGCATTGCAAACCCACGGGCCGGCACCTGGAAAGGGCTGGGCTGGGGAGATGGCAGGCGTATTTTATCATGCCATCAGATGTCCATGTGAAGATTGTGAGATGGGACGATTCTATTCTGCAGGCCTGGCCAACCCTGAATTTGACTCCAAAGGTGGTTAGCTGGTCAGCCAGAGGAGATCAGTGCCCTGGACGGAGTAAGGCAACATGCCACCTCCATGAACATGACCTCTTCCAAGGGAGGGAGGCAGCCTAATGCTGTGTGCCCACACTCAGGTGAAGACCAGTGGGAACTGGTGGATTGCGAATGATCAGTAGGAATACAGAAGTCAGTATTTATACTTGCGGAACTCAAATCTAGAGTGTAATCTGTCTTATACTCAAACTTTAACATATATGGAAATAAATCAAAGAAATGAGCTCTAGAACTCAAATGGCTTACAGAGCTTTACATTTCTAAGAGTAAAACTATTTGGGTAGGAGCAGAAATAGGCAGTCCTCCATGAGCCAAGACTCACCAGGGGATCCCTGTGTTCTGACTGCACCGCTTGCTGTGTGACCTCAGATAAGTCACTTAACCTCTCTGAATCAAAAGTTCAAAAAATACTAGCCCCACTGGTTTTGCAAACAAGACTAAAGGAGATATTTCTGAGGCACTTTGTAAATTGCAACACAAAGTTTTACTCACATTTTACTCCAAAGTCCAGTGGAGAACTGTGCTGTCATTAATTCCACCAGTATTTATGAAGAAATGTGTCTTGGTCTCAGTGGTACAGGGGTTCAGAGGAGAAGCCAGGTGCTGCTCCTTGACATGCTCCCATCTAGGCTGGGACGCCTGCACGTGTTGCTTTTGCTCTAAAACTAGCCAATTTGTGTGGAGAAGCACAAAGCCACGCCTCGGTATTGTCATCTTCCTGTAAATGTCATTTAAGCAAGAAAACAAAGACATACCAGGATCCAGCTAGATGGCGAATTTAAGATAAATGATGTTTTTGTACACGTTTTGTATTAAAACATACACTTCTTTCAGGTTTCAGGAATGTCTTAGGCTACTTTTGGTGGGTGTAGCAAGTCGATTTTTTGACCTTCATTTGTGAATTAACTATGACATTTAGTTTACACAGAATTGGACAGATAACCAGGCTGTGATTTGTCTTACCAGATAGACTGGATAGATCCTAGTGAGGAGAGACTTGAGTTCACTGGTGGATGCTATCAGAATCCAGTGTAATATAGGAACAGAAACTGCAGTTGGACTAGGAATTGCACTTACTCACAGGGGCCTGGGCTAGCGTATTCCTCCCTGAGAACGGCCAGGCCTTTGGTGGATGTGTTAATGTGGCCATGGTGCCCGGCTGTCAGTGCACGTCCAGGCTGCTCTCTGGCTATGGGTCCGCGCGGGCTTCTCCCGTCTGCAGGCAGCCTCACTAACAAGCCAGCCCATCATCTCGGTGTCATAAACGACTCTGTGCTGCCCGTCTGTCAACACAGATTTTCAGGCAAGAGATACAATCCCTTCCCATGCATCACCGTATGTGACAGTATTGATTTGATATTGACTCTCTGCCGTCTTTGTGGGCTGCATTCCAACAGGTGTCCGGGCAGACACATCTTCCCCAGAGGGTCAGTCCAAGACAATGTGCAAGCCTCCTTTAAAAAAAAATCCTCCATTAAAACAAACTTTTGAAGACTATTTCTGAAGGCGAGGCGGCCTTCAAGGCAAAACTGGGTGGTAGGGTGGGAGAGGGGGACCGAGCAGTGACACTGCAGAGAGAGGGCCGCAGGACCGGGGTTTACTGGAATCCACTTGTTCCTTGATTCACTGGACGAACGGCTGAATTGAATGATGCCTGCGTTTTCCCTAAGCACTGTCTTTCGGCTTCTGAATCCTACCCTCCTTGTGTCTGTCCTGTGCTCTTCAGCTAGAAAAGCACTCTTGTTAGCAATGGGACCCAGGAGAGGGGGCCTCTCGTCCCCCCAGCATCCCCCGGGCACAGCGGAGGTTGGGTTTGTGGTTCTGACCGGTTCCCACAGCCTAATGAGCCATCACAGGGGACAAACCCAGTCGCTGTTGGACCTGCCCTCTCCCCCAACCCCTGTGTGGGTCCTTGAGCCATAGGACTGCCCGCGTCATAGTCTTCCTCATGTAACTCCTAGAGTCTTGCCGAAGTCCTGGCAAATGACATGTACCTGGTCAATAGTTCTGTGTTCTCTCAGAGTCCAGTCACCTTTCTGAGCTCAGCGCCCAGGCCGCTGAATGAGACACTGCAGAGAGAAGCCTGGTTTGCGGATGAGACGGTAGAGGGGTAGGAACGTGATGCCCAGCCCTTCCCAAATTATCGGCTTCGTCCCTTCCCAGGACTGAATACTGGAAACTCACTGGACAGCTCCCCAGGGGGGGGACATCTGGCTTCATGACATAGCCTTTATTTCTTCATGAAGAAACCGCATCCAGCGTGGATTTTTGCATTGTCCGTGATGTGACCAAATGCATCCCTAAGCAGCGCTTGCCAGAGGTTCTCAGCACAAAGGCTCCTGCAAATAGCTGATTGCATTGGTTGCGGGGCGGGGGGGGGATGAATAATACATTACATACAAGGTGCACTTGGGTGTCTTTTGTATTTTCCTGTGTAGTTTTATAGCTAATTAATCAGGTGACCGTCTACACCAAAAAGCTTTAAAACCATGAAAACCAATAGGAATTTTCTCTCAGACAAAGGTGCCACAGGCAGG
Organism: Mesoplodon mirus; assembly: GCF_964341445.2. NCBI lineage: Eukaryota > Metazoa > Chordata > Mammalia > Artiodactyla > Ziphiidae > Mesoplodon > Mesoplodon mirus. The sequence goes on along the minus strand of NC_138977.1, from coordinate 227,440,206 downwards.
GTGTTGAGGAAGAGGTCTGACACAGATTCTCACAGCTGGTAAACTCATGAAAAGCCTGCCGCCATTATTCTGGGAACACTTGAAAAGGTAGTCTTCTTGATATACTTTTTTCCTCTTTTCTCTAAAGTAAAAGTTACAGAGAAAGTGTTTTATGATTAAAATTATGTCTAATTTTAGTGGAAGAATTTTTTTTTTTTTTTTTTGCGGTACGCGGGCCTCTCACCGCTGTGGCCTCTCCCGCTGCGGAGCACAGGTTCCGGACGCGCAGGCCCAGCGGCCACGGCCCACGGGCCCAGCCGCTCCGCGGCATGCGGGATCCTCCCGGACCGGGGCACAAACCCGTGTCCCCTGCATCGGCAGGCGGACTCTCAACCACTGCGCCGCCAGGGAAGCCCAGAATTTTTTAAATAAATTTTTATTTATTTATTTATTTTTGGCTGCGTTGGGTTTTTGTTGCTGTGTGCAGGCTTTCTCTAGTTACGGTGAGCGGGGGCTATCATTGCGGTGCGCGGGCTTCTCACTGCGGTGGCTTCTCTTGCTGTGGAGCACGGGCTCTAGGTGTGCGGGCTTCAGTAGTTGTGGCACGGGGGTTCAGTAGTTGTGGCACACAGGCTTAGTTGCTCCGCGGCATGTGGGATCTTCCCGGACCAGGGCTCAAACCCGTGTCCTCTGCATTGGCAGGCGGATTCTTAACCACTGAGCCACCAGGGAAGCCCCTAGTGGAAGAATTTATGGAATTATTAAGTGGAATTCATAAGTTTTTATGAACTAAGGAAAGAATGCTGATGAGGGTGAGGAAATTCATACTGTCCTTAAAAAAAAAATTTACCCTAGCCCAGTTTAATAACTAAAAATGTAGCAGTTACCATGTCTGCTGGTTTTCAATCAAGAAGCAGCATTGCATATGTTAGGAGAGACCTCTGCCTGCAGACGGGGGTCTCCCTCATAGAACTGTAGAATAGGACACACATCCCTGGAGGGCCCTCCTCAGAATCAGCGTGACTCAAAAGTCAACTTGCTGTTTTTCCAGGGAGCCCCCGTCCCAGTGATGAGACGCCTGTGTAGGTGAGCTCCTCCCATCCTCTCCTTCCACGGGTGCCTCTGGGCTCCCCTGACACGCCCTGGACTCTTCCTATGGTAGCTCTGCCCTCAGCTTCTTCCTCAGCTGCCCTGGCCTAAGCTCTCAGCATATCCTGGTGCCTCCTGGATCTCATGGCACCTGTTTATTTCCTCCAGCCCCTCCACTCATGCCTGCTGTCTGCACTTCTCCCAGAATAATTTGCCTAAGATACCGTCTCAAACACTTGACCCTGATCCCAGTGTTGAATGGCTCTCCATCACCTGCAAATAAAGCTGGAGCTTCTGGCTGCTCCAGCTTCTAACCTGACCTGTCTGTTGACGTGTCCATCACGCCCCCTCCAGGTTCTCCCCTGCAAGGACCATCTCCAGCGGTGAGAAGCCTGTTCGCACCCCACTTGTGATGAAGCTCCCCCCTCCTGGGGAGCCCCTCTCCCTCCAGCTCCTGCACCGTCTATTGCTGACTCCACGAGGGGGAGAGGGGACAGCAGCCGGGTCTGGGTCCAGAGCCAGAGCCAGACAGCTTGGACTGCAATCCACTTACAGGCTATATCACAACAGGACTAAGTTACTGGCCTCTCTGTGCCTCAGTTTCCTTGTCTGTAAAGAACATCAGTATCCACCCTAGGGGTGGCTGTGGTATTACCAAGTTGATGACCCAGTGCTCGGAGCAGGGCCTGCACGGGACAAGCCCCAGGTATGTGTGCCGGATGAGCGCCCGGCAGCGCTTCCTCGAGACCTCCAGGCTCAGTGCCCTGCGCCCTTTCTCCTGTCTCTTTTGCATTTTACAGCCCATTCAGAGCCTCGCCCTGTGCCAGGTGCCGGGGTAGCTCTTCTCTTTCCCACTCCAGTCAGATGTAAACTCCTGAGGTCAGGAGACACACATGTCACCCTGTCATGCTCCCAGCACATAGGGAATGGTTAATGTTTCCTGACAACAACGCTGCTTGATTTCAGGTAAATTTCGCAGAGTAAGGGGGAAGCTGGGTAAAGGACACAGACCTCCTCACATCCCTCAAGAACGCCGACCAAGTGGCCAGAACAAACTTCTCCATTGCCATTTCTGGATGAGAGGAGGACTGCTAAGTCTGCCAAAGTTATTGTAACTGAAAGTGGGGTCTGGCTGCTCAGCACTCAAAAGCCATTAAAGAGGCCAGGTTGGTGGAAAGGAAAGTTTGCTTTATTTGGGGGGCCGGCAACCAGCGGGGTGGGGGAGGGCGGACACCTGTCCCAAGGCCGACTCCCCCTCCCCCGACAATCAGGGGGCAAGAGCTTCTATAGACAGAGGGAGGGGACTGCATGCAGAAACAGCACGGCCAGCTCTGACGGTCATCTTGAAATGGTCATCGGTGGTCTGACCAGCGTCCTCTTGATTGTTTTAGGTACAGGGAATCTTCATTTCTAGGGTAGGTTTGTTCCCATTTCCTTGAGGCCAGTTCTCAGAACCGTGGCAGCTTATGTCATGGCTCCAGCCTGGTCATCATGGAGTTAACTTCCTCCACCTGGCGGGGGTTTCAGTATGTACAAGACAGCTCCCAGGAGAGGACTCAGAATATGATCTATAGCCCTTGAGGAGGAACTAAAGGTCCTTGACTTTGCTTAATGACTAGATTATTATTTAGTCTTGTTGAACTGTTTTCCTTTGTTTCTGCATTTTCTCACTTTTCTGATTAAACTTATTCTTTGGATAAAGTTTTTCCACAGACAAAAGGCAGGCGGAGGACATGGCACGGGGTGGGGGGAGTGGGGGAGGGAGGACCATAGGGTCCTGCTCCGTTTCATTATTACTGCTTTTGCCAAAATTTGGAATTAAAGATACTGCACCTTTCGCATGCAAAGGACTCCTTGGCAATCCCATGAGATGTGAAATAGTTCAAGGGATTTTTCTGTCAGGCCTTTGAATTGGCCACTTTCTTTGGACTGAATTGAGTCAATTTCATCAAAATTGAAGAAGCAATTGTGCATGTAGATACAGTCTCTGATGGTGAATTTAATCAAATCCAAATGTCACACCTTTAGGGATTCAAACCACCACCAATTTTATCTTTACGGCCAATTCAAGGCCCGCCTGCATTTAAAAAAATCTGGAGACCTTAGCCAATTTATCTTTCTTTGCTTCATATCTGAGGAGCCAGGTCGCCTCACCAAAATGCACTAACAGGTCACAGGCAGGGATGACTTTGCTTCCCCAGGGCCTAAGTCACCCCTGGACTGTAAATTAGGTGCTGAGAGAGCCGGGTCAGTCCCCACGTTGCAGGTGGGTGCGCTACAGCCTTCCGGGCATAGTTAATTCACACCCCTAACCATCTAATCCTTCAGCCTGACCCAGTAATGAATGACAGAGAACAAAGCCCTGTCTCAGGAGAAGAGAAATCATCTACGCAGGTAATTCAACTTTCGAGGGGCATGGGGTTTCATCTTCAGTGCAGAGGAGAGGAAATTTTCCTAATGGGTTGATGGTGCACGGAGAGGGTGAAGGTGCTTCTCCTGCAGCATCTTTTAGGAAGCTCACCGTGAACTGTGAGGGACACCTGAGCCCTTCCACGCTTCCGTTCCTTCCTGCAAAGGCCTGGAGAGAATATACAGCACAGCACTGAACCCAGACCCTCGCTCTCTAGGTGTGAATGTCACCCAGACACTGGTCTCCCTCCAAGTTCCATACAGCCCTCTGGTCCGCTGTCCACGCCACGATCCTGCCAGCACTTCCGAGTTTAGAGCCTTTTCCTAATGACAATGCAATGTCTACTGGCACATTTAGTTCACGTAACTCCACGTAAGGCTTATCCACTAAAACCACCATATAATTTTTTTTCTCTTCTTTTCTTGGTGCTTTCAAGGCGAAGTACCTGCAGTGCGGGGCACGCATCTGATCCTGTGTGCTTTTAGTAGTTGTGGCTCCTAAGTGAGCTGGATATGTTGTACGGTGGAATTGACTAGATTTGTATTAAATCGTAGCTCAGGGACCCATCACTGTGTGATGCTCACTCCTTTCCACTTGCTTTGTTTATCACAGAGAAGGGAACTGAATTAGCATAAAATGCTACAAAGTAGTAAAAAGGATGTTTTAGCACCCTATCTATTTGACCTACTGTTGACCTGGTCTAATTCGTATTATCTCTGGGACAGTTTAACAGATCATTTTCCTTTGTTAAAATTAGGTCACATTAGAGAATTATGAGCCCCCATTTATTCTGCTCAAAAGACAGTCATTTCTGCTTCTAAAGTAATAACCTCATCTGCACCGAGATCTTTCTTGTTAAATAAAAACACACGCTTTGCCTTTGCCTCTTAAACGACTTAAGCATGGCGCTGCCCCTCACAGCTGTGATTACTGGTGAATGAGGATTTACCCAGCGCCGTCTTTCGAGGCCCCTGGGAATGATATCGGTCATTCATAAATTGCCTATTGATCAGTGGCAACTGGAAATTAGATCCAAATCTTTGAAAGGAATTATTAGACTTTGAGTCACATTTGCCCTGCAACATTCAGAGGCCTGAGTGCACTTTTCTCTCAACTGCAAAGCTCCCGATTAATGACTTTTTTATGCAAAGCACTCAGAAATGGAAATGCCAAGCCAGACCCCTCCTTTCTCCTGGGTCCCCCATATCTCCAGTCCGTTTCTCAGGCATGGCGTCCCCCCCATTTTCACAGGGGACTTTTTTTACACAAGAGATTTACAAATTAAAAAAAAAAAGATGCGTACGTGAATTATGTTCTGTGTAATGTTTAGACATTGGGTAATTTTAGAATTGGCACAGTGTTTTTTTTTTCTTTTTTAAATAACCACCACCATATTTAATCCAGCCACAATTATATAAGAATATTCTGATAGCAAGACGTCTTAATTTGCCACAATCTTACATTAAAAAAATAAACATTAGATGTAATTGTTTTATTGAGGTGTAGTTGATTTACAATGCATGTTAATTTCAGGTGTACAGTGCAGTGATGCAGTTATACATTTTTTTTTCAGATTCTTTCCCATTATAGGTTATTACAAAATATTGAGTATAGTTCCCTGTGCTACACAGTAGGTCCTTGTTATAATTGATTCAGTATTTTCACCTTTGATTTTTTAAATAAAACACAAATTTAGTCATTTTCCTAGTAGTGGTTTATGCACCCACACACAAACACGTGGTAAAAGTAAATCTCTCTGATGACTCTTTTTGCAAGGTTCAGCTGTGTGTCCTATCAACGTGCGTTCGTGGCCGGCGTGTGCACAGGTGTGGGTATGCACGTGGGAGATACGGCGTGAACCCAAGGAACGTGGCTCTAATACTCCTTTAAAAATAAAAAAAGGAAGCACTCCACAGCGAATGCTCCGTGGAGCCCCAAACTGATTAATTGCAATGCCAAGCAGCTTTATTCTGCTTCATCAGAAATTAGATCACAATGGGGATTTGCAGAAATTACCTTAAAATGTTTGTGTGTTTGAATGATTGAACCATTTGTGCTAAAAATTACATTGCCTAGGTTGGACTCCGAAGCTTGCGAACAAATGCTCGCCAGGCTAATCAGTATGCCAGAAGGAAAACCGTCTCTGGCTCCCGGACACGGCCGCGGTAGGTGGGGACAGGACACGCTCTCTGGAGACTGTGAGTTTGCTGATGGCTCCACTGTACACTGATTTGGATGGAGAACTTAACGGCTAATTTGGAATCAATTAAATCTTAATACTTACCCTTGGATGAACTCAGAGCCTGGGACAGTATCATTGAATGATTCACAAATGCTCTGTATTATACATGCAGCCTGCAGGACCGGTGTCAAAGCTGATGTCCTGCCCATGAAAACCTGTGTGCTTTGAATGCAGTGGTGGTGGAAATTTCAGGGAGCCCCCTCAGTTTCGTTAGAAGGCAAAAAACCCCATCCCGGTGCACGGCTCCTTGAATAACTTCCAAAAATCTTTTAAGTCAACCTTGTGTTTTAGTCAACAGGGAAGTTTTGACCCTTCACCTCTCAACAACCATTCGTTTCATTATTTATCTGAGGGAATCAGAGAGTTTTTCTTCTCTCACAAAAGTCCCTGACACCGGGATATTTTTAATAGCTGAAATTTTTCATTCTTGTCACTCTGCCTTTTGAAAATCAAGGTATTTTCATACAACACATAGCTAATGAGTGAAACTTCAGAATCCAACCTTTCCCTATAATCACGGCGCAGGGCCCGACGAAGCCCCACTAGTGAGAAACATGAAAATTAATTATTGAGCTCCCTGTTTTATCCTCCTCATCTGTTTGATATTCTGCAGCACAGAAGGAACCAGACAATTAAATTACTCCTCCTCTGCCTCATCACAATGCTCTCTGCACCTTTTCTCCTACTCCAGAGGCCGGAAGCCTGTCTGTTTGCAAAGCGTAAATGGTGGGGAGAAGAAGACGGAGAAGAGGGTTAAACAAAAGAGACCGTTCTCTTTCCCTCCACAGAAAGGTTTTTAAAGACCCTCCATGACACGTCGCCTTTTGACAGTGGTTATTTTACATGTCTTTTCTGCCCTTTGGTGCCACAGCCAAAGACTCCGGCAGGAAAAAGTCTAAAGGTTGTGGCCTCTGCATCGTCCACTGGCAGAGCCTCTCTTGAGCTTCCATGGAGAATTCTTTCCTCTCCCATCATTTTGAAACCTCCTCCTGTTTCTCAGATAAATGTATGAAACCTCCTAACCACTAGTGAAGATCGTTGAATCAATTAATTTGTTTTATTGAACAATAAAGCTGTCATTCTCTAAACTAGGGTGATTACAGTTAAAGCTGTGGGTAGTTTTCTGGCACATGTGATCCCATGTTTGGGAAGCAGGGTGTGTGTGTGCGCACATGTGGGGTGTGTGTGTGTGTGTGTGTGTGTGCAGGCTTGCTCATGTACGTGCAGACACACTTGGGGCTCCAGTGGCTTTGTTTTGCTTGAGATAGAGCAGAAGAAGAGAGAGAGAGAGGCATGGCCAGAATAGGCTCAGAGCAAGTGGCCTTGGTGCCCTCCCACTTGGGTGAGCATCTGGGGCGGGGCTAAGGTCAAGGATGCCGTGTCTTCTGCAGAGCTCAGCAAAGTCCTCAGGTGGCCCCATTTTTGTGTGCGATGGTCTGCGTGGATATGAATCCCTCTGAGATGAAGGAGCCCGCTTGGATCGGGTTCATAAATGGGCCTGTGGTCCCTCAAAGCTTGAGGACCTCAGGCCAGCGAAACAGCCACACCTCCATGGTTCCGCAGTGCCAGACTCCAGGGCTTGGGGTCAGAGGTCAGAGGTCAGGCTCCAACCTCCTTCTCCCACCCCCCACAGCCTCCCTGAAGGGGAGTAGGAGTTGATCCTTCTGGCTGTAAGCCCCTATTTCTTAGTAATTCCATCAGGAATGACTGATCGACCCAGAAATTAGATTTTAGATTAACAACTCCTTTTCCCATACTTTTCAGCTGGTTTTTAAATGGGCATTTAGAAAATATTGATTTTTGCAACGCAAATACACTTACACTCATGGTATATACATTATGACATAATTTGGAGAAAAATTCTCAATTTCATAAATAAGTGTGTTATGGACAAATTTAAGAGGAATATACATAAAAACGTGTCTCCTATTGTGAGGATAGTCACTTGCTTCTCTCTTGTTTTAAAAAAATGTCCAATTTCACTGAGATATAGTTGTTATATAACAGTGTATAAGTTTAGAGTTACAACATATTTTTTATTTTTTGTACAATTTTTGAAAGTAACATTCTATTTACAGTTATTACAAAATATTGGCTCTATTCCCCATGCTGAACAGTACATCCCTGAGCCTATCCTATACCCAATTGTTTGTACCTCCCACTTCCCCACCCCTAAGTTGCCCCTCCCCTCTCCCTCCTTGATAACCACCAGTTTGTTCTCTAGATCTGTGAGTCTGTTTCCTTTTTGTTATACTCACTAGTTTGTTGTATTTTTTAGATTCCGCATATAAGTGACCACAGTGTCTCACACACAGACTCTACATTCTGTGATCAGGCTCCTGCATCTCCTCAAGGTGGGATCCTCAGTTTCCACTCTTAAGTTGGGTAGTCCATCCTCTCTTCAGAAACCTCATCATAAACGTACACTACGACCTACAAAGAGCAAAGCTCCCCTGTTTAAAACAAAATTATGATCCACAGCAGCAAAACAACAAAAACAAAAAAAAAGCAAAAAAAAAAAAAAAAAAAAAACCCAACCCTGGAAACAACGCGGATGGGGTTAAAGCACACTTCTGCTCCTGACCCTCAGCCTTGCAGAACGCCAAAGCCATTTTTCTGCAGGCACAAGGGCAAATGCACTGCAATACCAGCTGTGAGAACAGAAGCCAGAAAGGAGAGTGTCCACCAATGTGGCTCACAATCAAAGGGGCAGAGAAGAGTGAAGTTTGGGGTCCAGAATGGCTGGCTTTCCAGCCGCCCCTGCACCCCATCTTCTCCTGAGCTGTAGGGTGGGGGGCAGGAGTCTCCAAGCCTCCTCTGAGTGGCTGTCCCCACTCACAGCACCCACCCAGTCCCTGGGATGATCAGCATCTCCAGAGAGGTTTGGGGTCTCCGGGCTGGTTACTGATGGCAGAGTGAAAGCTCTCCTCGAGGGGCAGGAAGGGAACTGAACAGACGGATGTCTTGTGGCAGTTTACAGCCATGGTTTTCCTTAATCCTCATGACAGCCACCGGGTGGGAAGGTGACACTTCTCAAGAGAGACAAAGAAATGGGCTCAGGTTGGTTGGGCACCATGAAGCCCACATCCCTGGGCTGCCAGTGGCTTCCAGGAAGAGACATGACTGTCAGCTGTCGTTTGCTGGGGGCCTGGCTGGGGTGTGGGATGATGGGGCCCCAGGACCTTCTCTGCAAGACCTGTGCTCATCGGAGCCCCCCATTCAGCCCCATGTAACTGAGGAGACAGTCACCTTCCCCATCACCCTTCCTCACGGCCCCTGCGTTTCCTGAAAATCCCCAGCACAACTCAAAACCTCGGTACCTGTTCCAACGTGTACATCCGCTCCTACAGAGGCACCTACACGACCACGTGTGCAGACTCACTCCCACTTGCAAACACACCCACACACATGCACACACTCCCTCACCCACTGTGTGCTCAGTTCCTTCTTTTATGCCTCTCTCCAGACCTGTCCCACCCCACCCAGGGGCAGGGGCAGGTAGCACGGGGAGGCACCTTGCGGGGGGTCAGTGACTACTAACTGAAGGGGGGGTGAAGTCATGAACGTCCTTGGCACTAGGCACCTGGGGTCAAGGTGGGGCAAAGGCAGGAAGACCCCGTGGACACCTTCCTGGCCCTGAGAAGGATGCCCTGAGGGCTGTGTTGTCAGGCCTGGGGTAGGAGCTTGTGAATGCCAGCTACTGGGTTAGAGCATCCCGGACCTCCCAGCCCGGCCCGGAGCTCACTCTTTCCCTGCCTGGGTGCCCCTTCTCTCCAGGAGGAATGGGGGAGAAAGGGATGAGGAGGAGAAAGAGGAAAAACACAAAGCCATCCAGAACTCTGCGCCCCCAGCTGCTTCCCACGCTGGGCTGTATGAGGATCACACAAGCTGATGCTCTCATGGTCCGAGGTACCCCGTACAGCCCACGCAACTGGTGGGGCAGGATCTCTTGTGTTACCTTAGCTTCACCTCCAGAGTGTCAGGTGAGTCCTGCCCTCCCAGGTGTCTCAGATCTTGCCCTCCCCTCTCCAGGTGTAGGGATCGATGTACTTTTCTCACATACCTAGAGAGAGTAATTGGTGTGGCTGGGAGAGGTGATGGGATTCATGGGAGCAATTCTCTCTGGGATGGTGTCCTCCCACGTGGGGACAGACTGCCCGTGTCCCCGGGATGTCAGGAAGCTGGGCCTGGGGAGGCTCAGCCTACCTTTGGCCCTCGAAAAGGCAGTGTGGCAAAGCCCAGCTGCAGCTGTTGTCCATGAGGCCATACTGGGACTGTTTTCAGCCACTCAACCAGCATACGCGTGCCTTTAAAACTAACTTTTTGGTGGATCAAAGGATCAAATTGACTACTGGTTATCCGTCATTTTAAGCCTAAGTGATGCATTTGTTTCATCAAAACAGAAAAGACCCAAGCCTGGTCTGGGAGACTTACAGCAGGGCATGTGCTCATCAAAGTGAGTTTGGACACTGAAGGGCCCAAGATGTCCAGGACCAGGCCCACGTCACTCATGGGCAGAGAGGATGGCCATCAAAACACCCAGGTGGTCTGTCTCATGTAGTTTGTCTCCACAATATGCTCTTTCCTAGATGTGCACGGGAGCATATGCTGCCTTCCATCATCCAGAGAGGGTCTAGTTTTGTCGGATCAGGGAAAAGCAAGCTTCAGGAGGAGTGATGAGAATTCTCACTTTCTAGCAGGATATGCTGGCTTTGCGTACATTTAGCCACAGATCTAAGACTTATTTAAATGTATTACATGAACAAAAGGGTGATGAAAGGAAAACTTGCAGAAACACAGTGGCCGTGAAAGACGGTCGCTTGTGATCGCAAAGTATTTAGCATATTCCCCTCATTCTTTCCTGGAATTCTGCACAGATATGAGTAATTACAAATGCTTCGTGCTATGTCACACCATTTTGCAAAAGGAGAAGCCCAGGTCGGTACTCAGGGCCCTGTTCCATCCCAGGCAGCAGGGAGACCACAGGTCTCTGCTCTCGACCTGTTTCTGTGCCTGGAGTCTTCTCATGGAGGTGACAGGGGCCAGGGCGAGAACAATTTTTTTTTTTTTTCTGATAGAAATATCAAGAAAGAAGTGATGGAACAAATTGAGAAATTAAATTGTAATAAATTACTGAGGCCAGATGGTATTCATCAGAGAGTTGTAGAGGAATGAAAGACTGAAATAGCTAAGCTACTAAGAAAAATACATAACTCAGCCTTGAAAGTGGCAATGGTCACCAAAGCTTGGCCAGTTGTGGGGCTGGCTTTCCAGGGTAATCACAGACCACTGGCAGAGTGAGAGCCTTTTAATTCTTTTGTGGTTGATTCCTCACACCCACAGCATATACAGAAATGCCCCTGAGTTTGTGTGCTAATAACATGGAAAAGCTGATAAATGTTTGCGTGGAAACCACGCCAAATTATTTATGTTAGGAGGGGAAGACAAACAAAACGGTAACTTGGCAACCCCATAGAAGTTGCAAGTGGAAAAAGTGCTCACAGTGTTTGTATACGCAGAGGCCAAAGGCAGTCAGGGGACTGACTGGAGAAATTATCTGGAGATACCAGCTCCTAAAACCCATAGCCACCAGCCTCCGATTGGCTGTACCCTCTGCATTGAGTCTAACTTTTCCTCTGGAAAATTCTTATTCCTGCTATGGAGGAGTTTAATACCCTGGGCTAGTTTGAAAAATAAACACACGAAATTATCTTTAATTAAAAGTCCAACTACAAATGGGATGAAAATAATTGCAATAAATATGACCAAGGGTTAACCTTAATATGCAAAAGGCTCTTACAAATCAGTAAGAAAACCTGACTATTCCACTGAATAAATGGGCAAAGGACATAAATAATTCACTAAAGAGAAAACTCAGATAACTAATAAGCAGGAGAAAAAAAACTGCTCAGCTTCATCTGGATATCAAAAAAAATGTAAATGCAAACAAATTTTAAGATATTTTCCACCCACGATGGTAGCAAAATACTAATGATGATATTCACTGCTGGTGTGGGATCCAGGAGGTGCTCCCTGCCTCAAAGGCCGGTGAGGGGCTGTGGAGCCATAAATGATACGACCTTCAGAGGGGGAACTTACCAGTAAGTTACCAGAGCCTTTGCTAACTTACACTGTTTAACTCAGGCTCTAAGG